>NW_026005776.1:425366-455695 GCF_001458135.2 Marmota marmota marmota | reverse complement strand
GGGGGGGGGGGGGGGAGCAGGAGCCTGCAGAGGCTCTGCACACCCCTTCCCACCCCCTCCCTCACCTCCTGAAATATCCATGATCCCAACACAAAAGATTTGCTTGCTTCACAGTTAGGCAAATGTGAAACCATGAAAGAATAAACTGGGTTGAATTGCGTGGATCGCGACGTTCAAGATGTATGTGGGGGGCATCGTCTGTGTGTTTGAGTGTGATTTAGCTCCTGCATTTTTGTCCCACGTGGCTTACAGTTATATGGACATGCCAAGCTGCATCTGTCCACTCTGCTGTTGATAGACACCTGGGCTCTTTCTAGCTGGGGGTCTTTTGGATACAGCTGCTGTGATACACATACCCTGGTGTGCACCTTTTGGTCGCCTCGGGGCTGCAGTTTGGCTAGCATTGACCTAAATGTGAAATCACATGCTTGTGAGTGTGTCGAGGTTCTTCCTGAGAAATGACCATGCACATGTTGCGCTCAGAGGTCAAGACCCAGTTTCTTCCCACCACGAGCTCTTGAAGGTTCTATTTGCCTCACAACCTCCCAATGGATTCTCAAGGTTTGAAATTGTAGCCACAGAGATGGACATTTCAATTTCCATTGTGTTGGTAATTAATAAGTATGGACGTTTCTTGATATTATATAGGAGACCCTTGGAAATCTCTTATGAAGTTCACATTTATTTCCTGGCTTTTTTTCTATTGGGTCATATGCCATATTCTTATTGATTTTAGAGTTCTTTATATATTCTGGGTATAAGCCAGGCAATGAATATAGAGCTTGAAATAATTTCTCCAGTGTCGTGGCTTCTCCGTGGACTCCAACACAGTTAACTGAGGATCAACTTTGCGCTCACTGATGTCGGATCTTTGCTTGTGCGCGGAGATTTTCCCTGCCGAGGTCCTCTACCCCCTTCACAGTGTGGATGCTCTTTGCATCTGAGTGCAGTGTGATTAATGATTTCCTGTGGGACTGCTGTCCCCATGTTGCAGCCAGTGCACCCTCCGCGGTGATGGGCAAGACGGTATTCCCTGCTCTCTGCAGTGGCAGGTGTGCCCGGCGGGCGGAGGCTCCTGGGTGTGAGTGAGCACCATGTTCTCTGCGGATTCCAGGGGTCTGCTGCCCTCATCCTGCATCTTCTTCTGTCTGAATTAGCGTCACGACAAGTCCTGGCAAGCATGTTTCCTCCTCCTTGGCTCTGATTCCTCCTCGTGCTTCCTGATCTTCTCAACCTCAACATTCTCATATATCTTAGAACCAGCACGCATATTTTGGCCAGAGCTATGTTAAGCTTCTGACCGGATGTGCATTATTCTATGATCAATATGGTGAAATTGACTTCTTCCCTTTATCCTTCTTCCCACATTAGCTCTCCTTTTATACATTTCTTTAAAAAAATCCTCTGTGGAATTTTTAATCATTTTCCTTGTGGATTTTTAATTATTTGTTTTTGAGGATCTTCCTTTAGATTTATTTCTGGTATTTAATTTCTTGGGGAGGGGTCCTGTTGTAAAGGGCAACATGTTGAAAATCATTACAACACTTTGATGGTACAATATATGGCTGGTAAAAAGACAAAAAATGCACGGATTTGGTAATCAGCAACCTTGACAAATCTACTCCTTAATGCTATTTTTCTATAGCTGGTTGGCGTTTTCATTGTGTACGGGTCTGCATGTGCATGTCCATATACATTCATGCTATGTCAAAATCATGAATTTACTTCTTCTTTTGCCTTATATAGATCATTCGTTTGACTTGGAGACTGACCAGGTCCTTGGTGGAAAGTTGAGTAGAGGTGGGACAACACGAAGCTCCTGCTGTTCCCAAGTCCCTGGAGACAGAGTTCAACCTGTGGCCGTTAGGGTTAAGAGACATCCACGGAGCAGACCGACAGACTCTTCCCACAAAGGACTGCAGAGCGAACATCCAGAACTCGTGGTCTTTCTATTCCTCCCTCGCCTCCTCCTCCTTTGATGAACATTTAAAAACCCCAGGTAGAGAGGGCATTAGTGCTAGGGAGGGAGTCTGCAAACTCCAGCTCTCTGATGAAGAAAGTTCTGGACTCTTTCCATTTTCTACCCATCAAAAATGCAGAGTTGTAGTTTTCAAAGAATTGTAGCAACAAATAAAACCAGGCATTTTATATATTTTTTTCCTGAGTCTATTGAGATGAACATAGACTCTTATTCCTTCATGGATCTGAAAATTTACATTTTTTGTACCTAATATATAATAAAATATTTTATTTTGGTGGCTTTTTAAGCTAGCCATAATACATCTTTACGCATTCATTCATATTAAAATAAAAGATTTAAAAGGTGTGGCATTAACCGGCTTCTATAATTCACCCTCAGAAGCAGCTACTTTTTCGGGTTAGCTTCTTGATTCTTTTGTATAATCCTAAATTAAAATGTGCAAAATCTAATCATGTGACACTGCAACTCCTTGATATTGTTTGCTTAACAGTAAATGTGCTTGCCTAAAAAGAGAAGTTGTTATTATTATGGTATGGAAGTCTGTGTTGAAGAAAAAAAAATAATGGTGGATACTTATCTGCAAAATTCAACTGAAGTCTTGAACGTAATCTTCAAATCCATTGAAGTTGCCCATTTTAGCAAGCCTGGGAAACAGTGAGGTGCTTACAAATCAGAATTGGGGACACTAGCTCAGGAATGCAAAACAGAAATAGACACTCCACTGACTAGAGGGGAAATGTGGCACAGGGGTAGGGACATTGCTCTGGGGTCCCTTTTCTCTGTGGGCATTTGATGCATCTCCCAGGGCTGGGGACAACTGTGAGGCTTCTCACACTGCTGGTCACGATGGTAAAGAGGACAGATGTGTTCTTCAACTTCACAGAGCTCTCTGCCGAGGAAAACAGGCCAAGAAAATGACACACAATGACAGGGGACAGGCAGTGGTAAGGAGGATCCAGATGCACCCCCAGGAGACCAGGTGTGGGGCTGGTCAGGCCTCCGGCAATCGGAGGTGACAGCCTGTGCCCAGGGTCAGCACAGAAATAAAGTGGGAAAGAACATGAGCTCCCAGAGATCACATGGCTGGGCTCGGCCAGGTGGGTCACCAGGAGAATTTCAGCCAGATGGAGGTCACCCCAAGGTAAGGCTGAGAGGGTGTGGGACAACTAGGTCTGTCCTGACCCTGCAGTGTGGGGAAGACAAGGGTCAGGGGTGAGATCTATATACGGGGAGGCCCTGCCAATGGCCTGTGTGGGAGCGGCTGCAGTTTACATTGGCAATGCTGGGGGCGGTGCTGGAGACCAGGGGGTGGTGGGAGAGGCTGCTAGGGAGCAAGATTTGCCAAGGTGTGGTGCTCACGTACCTGGGTGGAGGGAAGGACCAGGTAGACTATGGGCCCCAAGGGTTGGCTTCCTAGAGACCCTGTGGGTTTGGCAATAGATCTCCTGTTCCAACCCGACTACTCGGTTGGAGCAGGAGCTGTGGGTGCCCGGCAGTGCTCCATGTCCTGGTGCTCCATGTCCTCTGCTCCATGTCCTGGTGCTCCATGCCCAGCCTCTCTGGCCGAGTCTTTACTTCTCCTTCTGCAAGAGCTCTGCTTTTTGCCACACCAAACAGGGCACCTCCTCCACAGCTCTATCTGGATGGCAAAGGCATCTGAGTGCTCTCTCTGTGACGCCCTAAGTGCAGATGCGTCTCAAGTGGCCCTGCCACTGTCACTCTGACTTGGAATCCAATTGATAATAGACTCCGTGAGACTAGAAACCACTCTATGGATCCAGCAGCATCTAAATGATTCTGAGGCTCTGAAACTCAAATGCCTTTGGTGACCCCACAGGTCACGTAAACCTGAGAACCGACAGTTGAGTCAGTGGCTGATAAGGTGGCTTCCCTGTTTCCAAATCACACTTTTGCCGGTTGCACATTTAAAAGACGCTGTATGGAGACCGAAGATGGATGTGGGAACACTGGGTCCTCATACTGTTCTCTGCACTTTGAATACGTGTGGAATCTTCCATAATAAGAAAGTTTAAAAAGAGCCATCTGCAGCCAAGACACACCAGCCTTAGTCTCCTAATTGTGGACACTCTGTGCTCCCACACACATCTCTGTGGCAGATGGGTGGCCCCAGGCTCACACTTGGGGTGAAGGAAATTGTTTACCTCCAGGCTGCTTCCAATAGACTCTCTCCACCTTTTTAAAACTTACCTTTCCAAGAGCACAAAAGTGGGGCAGCCAGGGTCCTGCTGTATCCACGAGGCAGATGACACCAGGGTGGGAACATCAGTGGGATTTAGGATAAGAAACCGGCCTGAGCAATGCCTGGTCCCCACTGGCTACTGGCCTTGACCTGGGCTGTGAACAGGGCTCTATGAGGTCATGATGATGAAACAATGCAAGATTCAAACTCACCTCTGACCAGGGGCTCACACAGCTCATGCACACCATGTTTCTGCTGGCCACAGGGGCAGCAGGTAGGGTTCAGCCAGCCCTTCCTGAGTGACAGGCCTGGGGCTGAGGACTGTAGCTACAGAAACGGTTAACCTGCTAGGAAGTCAGGTGGCTAATCTATGAATGTATATACCAGTGCTGGCAGGCATGGGGCTGTTCTCTGAGCAGAGGCCAGGGCAGGGTCCCCAAGCCAGCAGTGAGCCCACGCCTATCCCTGCCTGGGGTCTGCACTCTGGGGTTGGCCTTCAAGGGGACTCAGGATCACAGAGCCAGTGATCACTACATCTTAAAACCAGCTGTGACCCTGGTGTTTGCTGAGGGCACAGGGCCACTTTCCTTTTTGGCAGGCTTCAGGGGAATGAAAGTGAGTGACCTTCCTTCCTGCCCAGCGAAGGAAGACCTTCCAGGTTCCCGCCTTGCTGGAATGACCAGGAGGCCAGAGGGTCAATGGCAAAGCTGGACAGTGCTCTCTTCTGTCCCTCCTCCCCCAGCTGCACTGGAGACAGACCCGCACAGCCCAGGGACGATGCTCATCACCAGGCCTGGGTGCAGCATGGTCCCAGACGCTGGGTGAACTCCACTCCACTGTGTCAGCCCCTGAGGTCAGTCCCCATTCCCTCAAGCCATCTTCCCCCAGACCCTACCTTTGTGGACCTGTGCCAATGGGTTTCTCCACACAAGCAGGTGTCACTCAACCTGATCACAAAGTGATGGCCCGGAAGAAGGTGATTTATGGAGATTGGAAAACAAACAGTCTAACAGGGGTGGTTTTGCACTCTCCTGAGGAATGCCTGAAAACACACCACCCAGACACACAGCTCTCGATAGGAGAGCGACTTCCTAGTCCTTTGAACTATTATGCCTTTTATCTTTAGAGTTTAGTTGAAAGAATCAACAGAACAAAAAGCATCAAAAGTGGAGTGGTAGATCCATTAAGAAGGAAATGAGCAGAGATGAGTCAGGGATATTGTTGACTAGCCCCAGATCATCCTCGAGAACAGAAAAAATGATACAAAGGGCCCTTATATCTTTGTGCACATGAAACCACTCTTAATTACATTTTTTTCACATTGTTATTCATATTGGGGTGCTCCCCACCCCTTTTCTAAACATTCTTAACAAGTTCTATTTTCCTGACTTGCTCTTGGGTAAGCTGCAGGCTCAAGACACAGGAAGCGTGGCCAAGCTGGCCTCTTGGGGGCTCTGGGGCTCTTGCCTGGATCCCCGTGCTGCAGTTTCGATCCTCCTGCAGGACAGACCCATGTGAGTGCAGCGAGGTGGGGGTGTACTGGCAGCAGGGGCTCCCCACCTGAGGAGTGGTGTAGCATGGTGGGGAGCCCTGTACCCCAGAGCCCTGGGTTTCTCTACCCCAAACTTAGGATGCCATCTTGCACACCCACAACAGAAGAGTCCAAGGTGCTTCAAGGGGCAGGCCTCTCCATCTTCCCAACACACACCAACCCAACCTGCAGCACTGCCTCTTAGGTGTGTGTGGTGCCAGAGGGGGACAGAGACGACACCATGGCTGATGTAGGACACACAAGTGTTACTTTCATTCCCTAAAATCATTTATGTAATAGTATGAGCACAGCGGTCAGAAGAGCAGCTGTCACACAAAGTCATAATGGCCAACTCCTCCTAAAACTGCCAACAAATTCTAACAGCCTCTGAGACTTTCAAGGTTCCTGGTGCTAAAGATAGGTTGGAGGTTTTCTAGATATTAATGCAGGACACACACACACACACACACACAATTTGTATTGTTTCCTGAAGTCAAAGGAAGCTTTGTGATCAAGCACAGAAGTCTATGGAGCACTCGGCAATGAGAGCCTTGTTGGTGGTCTCTTATCTGCTGCTCTATCCCCACACCCCAGCCTCCAGACGACCTTCTCAAGGTCACCTGATGTGCTTCCCATGGTCTTGGTCAGAGGCACGCTCACAGAGTATGCACAGAAACACTGACGGGCACACATGCAGAGGCTTCACGCCCTGGCCCTGGGAAGAGGTGCGGAGAGAGGGGTGGTGATTCAGCAGCTTGTCTCAGATGAACAGCAGGCCATCCTGGTCCCTAATGGCCCTGAGAATGTGATGGGCTTCCACTGTGGTCCCTGACTCCAGCTGTCCTGGTCACTCCCCTGCTCTCGTGTTTGCAGCTTACACAGTGAGCAGGGCCTGGGTCATCTGGCATCGCACAGACTGAGGACAGTGGGATTTTAGGGCACACAGTCAGGAGCTACTCGACCTGTGATGGCTGAAATAATTCATAAAATTAACTACGGAGAAGTTACTTAAAACCATAATTAAAAAAAATATCGAAATGCCCTGTGTTCACCCACCAGCCTTGTTACTCAGGACCTAAAAAATGTGGCAAACCTCGTCCTTATTTCAAAACTCAGTTAGCAGTGAGACCTGGATGTAAATGGGGGGCAACTGTAAAGAGAGCAGGTGGGGGGATGTTGAGTGGAACAGGTCACGGCAGCAGGGAGGGGCAGGACAACCAAACATCTTCTGGACTCCTGAAACACCGGCCCGCAGCTTCCCCTTCTCCAGGCAGGCAGAAAGAAAATTGGAAAAATTCTGGACAGGAGCAAGAGGAGGATGATCTGTTTTTCTGTGGAAGGGGCAGGTTATCAGGTTGGCCGGTTCTTGGAGAGGGAGTGGCCATTCGCCAGATGTGGGGAGGCAGGAACGGGGAGAGAATCACGGAGTCTCCTCCAATGCCAGCCCCTGACCCCCAGCCTCCCAGAGCAGGTGGCTCATCTCTGAGACATCTCCAGGTGGGGTGCGCACTGTGTTAGTTGGCTCTTCACCTCTGTGACCAAGGCTCCTGACAAGAACCACTTAGGGGAGGAGCGGTTGGTTTTGGCTCATGGTTTCCGAGGTCAGTCCAGGGCCAGCAGGCACCATGGCTCTGGGCCTGAGTGGGGCAGGGTGTGGTAGAGGAGAGCTGCTCAGCTCATGGTGGCCAGGAAGCACAGAGAGAGGGGCCAAGAATCCAGGACACAAGGTGACCCCCACGGGCACACCCAGTGACCACTTCCTCCAGCATCCTTCCCGACTAGTAACCTGTGGGTCTTCCCACGACGAGGTCACAGCTCGCATAACTCATGATCATAAGATCATGAGTTATCAGGGGACACTGCTACCAACCACCAACCGTGACACGTGATGTAAGTGCCTCTGGACTCCCACGCGTGTCTGGGAGCCTGTGCCTGTGTAAGCCATC
Organism: Marmota marmota marmota; assembly: GCF_001458135.2. Lineage (NCBI taxonomy): Eukaryota > Metazoa > Chordata > Mammalia > Rodentia > Sciuridae > Marmota > Marmota marmota. The sequence goes on along the minus strand of NW_026005776.1, from coordinate 448,037 downwards.
CACATCAGGGACCGTGTGTGAAAGTGGCTTTGTACTGAAGTGTAAGCGAAAGGCCACCATGTCCATTAGCATTTGTGACCTGCTGTGGGTGCCCCAGTGTTGAGCACATGGGTGCCACCGTCCTTAGTGCCACCAGGGCCCTGACAGGAAGGTGCTCTCCAGGTGACAGCTCTGGGTTTGGGCTTCATGCTGTCTGCTCAGCCTCAGGCCAGCGTTTCCTTCCTTGGCTAAGGGGCTCCGCAGACAGAATCCCACGGCCATGTGCTCAGCCTCCTGGGATCCCTGGGGCCTCCTGGTCAGCGTCTGCGATTTTCCTAGAAGATGCCTCAGGCCGCGGCTCAGCTTCCTGTGACCTCACAGACCCGGGCCTGGGGGTTCAGGTTCTAGCCTCTGCAGGTCCCTGCCACGGAGCCACAGTGCTGGCACAGGACAGCTGAGCCCTTACCTCGTTGAGGACGTCTCTGAGCTGTGACCTTCACTCCAATGTCCCCAACAGAATCAGGTGATAGTGATGATAGTGTCCGTTTCTGTCCAGGCCAGGTCACATGAAAGCAGGATGTGCTATAGAACAGATCAGGTTGGAGGGCAGTGTGGCTGAGAAGAGCTGCCCAGGAGAGCCGAGCAGAGCCTGGGTGCTGAGTGGACTGGGTGACAAGTGTGTCACTGAGGAAGGGAAGCCTTCACGCGCAGAGAGCAAGGAGCCAGGAGAGTGGAGCTGCTCCGTGTGCCCTCTCAAGTCCGGGGAGTTGCTGATGAGCAAGTGGCCTCCTCTGGGACCTCCACCTGGCCTCCTCCAGGACCTCCACCTGGCCTCCTGTGGGACCTCGGAGTGGCCTCCTCCAGGACCTCCGCGTGTCCTTCAGGACCTCCACGTGCGAGTTCCTCTAGTTCCTGCAAGAAGGGTGGACAGCAGTAGCCTTGCTGGGGTGGGAAGAGCACAAGTCACCCCAGGCCTGCTCCCTCCGTGACTGGGCGTCAGCAGTGGAGGGTGGGGCTTTGTGTGGGAGATGGATCGCTGGCCGTGTCATCAGAGCATTGCCTCTCCTGGAGGGAGGCTGTCTGGTGTGCTGAGAAGCCAGAGTGAGGTCAGGGAGGCTGAGAGTGCAAAGCACCTTCGCATTCTGAGGTTTGGTGCTTGGGCTGTGGTGGGTCAGAAATGACATCTCTTCCCTGGTGACATCCGAACCTGAGTACCATTTCCCTTCTTGCCTTCATCCTCTCTTCTTTCAGGAGTCAAATGTGGCCAGAAGGCCCCGGGAACCACACATAGACGCTGCCTGGATGCAGCCATCATGGTCAGCATCCTCACGCCCTGACCACACCTGCTTTGCTGGGCTACGTGTCAAGTAGAACTTTGTGATTTTTTTGAAATCTATCATCTCTCATCTATCATCTGTCCACCTACCTACCTGCTGCAGGCTTAATAAGATCAAGGTACTCTCATTTTCCCCAAGCATAAAAAGCTGAGAGAAGTGATTTCATTAGGGCCACAGAGCATGAGAGCAATAAAGCTGTGATCTGAACAGTGTCAACTTAGTCCCCTTCAGTCTAGACTCTGACTGTGGAAGGACATATTAGAAAGTGCACCTTGGCTTACAGTAGCAAACTTCTGGAAAGTTCTAGTTTCTTAGGTGGATGGTTCTGTAGAGTGCCCTCTGTTCGGCCCAAGTCCTCGGTGTCAGTCAGGGTACTGGTACCTGTACAGAGGGCATTAAAGACAGGACTGGCTGAGGGCGGGGCTCTCTGCCACTTCCCACCTGACACTGGACAACTACGTTGACATCTCTGAGCTTCAGTTTTGTCATTGATACTATGAGAACCAACTTCTCGCCCACAGGGCTGCTGCTGGGGTTATGTAAGGACACACGTCTAGGAAGCCCAACCCCTGACCCCATGTGTCCAACTCTGGGCATGATGCAGGGCTTCTCCTTCTCTCAGCAGACGCCTCCCCACCCAGCTCCAGTCACACAGGGCTGGCTCCTGCAGGGCCCCACGAGAGCACAGCCCCCTCTGCACACAGGTGAGCTACAGCAGAAGCAGCACCAGGGCCGGTGGCCAAGAGCACACCAGGAGGCTCTCATTTTACCAAAGCAAAGGAAAGCCAGGAACAATCTGACATCGGCCACACAGAAGCTTGGGTGCTGTCCATCGGCAGAAGCTGACCGCATAGTTATGGTGGAGTGGCTATTTGTTAGTATCTGTTAGATTTCAAAATATTTAAGTCCCAGGTGGGGCTGAGGGTGCACCCTGTAATCCCAGCTGCCAGGAGGCTGAGGCAGGAGGGTCACAAGTTCAAGGTCAGCCTGGGCAACCTGTGAGACTCTACCTCAAAAGAAAGGAGGAAAGTGTGGGGGGTGTAGGTCAGGGGTAAGCTCTTGCCCAGCATGTGCGAGGCCCTGCTTTCCACCCCATGTACCACACACAACTACACACACACACACACACACACACACTGTAGAGCCCTGACAGAGGACCACTGTGAGCATGGCAGCCCTTTCTGCCAGCACCTGCTGCAGGAACAGGATTGTTATTGTGCAACCCCACTATAAGTTTGCACCTCGTTAGTAAGACATTTCAGTGAGCTGCAGGAGAACATGGGAAGAGGCAGGAATTGGGCGCCTATTCAGGAATTCTGCCTGCTTTTCACCGAGTTAGAAGAACTGAAGTCTTTGGCGGCAGAGGAGAAGCGGAAAGATTCAAGTCAAGCACAGTTACTCAGGTGCTCTGCTTCGTGGTGTCTCTGGCTGGAATACATTCACTGTCTCAGATGCACTTTGCTTGCTCTGTCTACTAATAGTTTCAACATTGAAGAACTGAGACTTCATCAAAAATCTGAAAGTAGTTTCTTTTTCCCTTCCATCCAGAAAACATTTCACAACCATGAAATTCAAACGAGGTTCAGTATCAGGTATCGAATAGTGAGATTCCAATGTGTCTCAAAATGATTGAACAGGTGCTCCGAAGACAAAGGGCCACACAAGTCATTCTCTTAATATGTGTGGAAGGGGTACCTGGGAAATCTCTGTGAGTTCTGCTCAATTTTGCTGTGAATATAATTAATAATTCTATGGCAAGGCTTTATTTCCCCAAGTCTTGCTCTACAAAGCGGGTGCGCAGGCAAATCTTTACAATCATATCACTTTCTGTGACATGAAAATTAAGCATGCAAATTACAGACAGCATTTTAGCTACGCACTTTTTAGCAAAATCTGACTTGTTTACACACTCAGACAGCCAGAAGGCCTTTGACAGGTGTGTGTTCTGGAAGAGTAGGGCAGGTTCACACGCACAGTGGCCCCGGGAGCCCCTTCAGCTCTGATTGCTCACACTGGAGGCTCCAGATCATCTCCAACCAAGTGTGACTTCCGATGCAAACCTGCATTTCCCAGTGACTCTTAAGGTAAGCCACCAAGTGCGGGAAACAGAACAACGTCAAGGGGAAGAAGAGCTTTGTTCAGTCCTGTGACACAATAAGCTACAAAATGACCCAGACAAGACATCCAGGTGGTCCTGTGTGACGGGATCAGGGTGGATACGTGTAAGCACACTTTTGTCCAGAATCTACAGAATGCACAGCACCAAGACAGGCTCAGATCTGAGCTAGGGACTGTGGGCAACTGTGCACCAATATAGGTTCATCCATCGTCACCAACCTACCCTCGGGCAGAGGCTGTTAAGCCTGCTCAGGGGACAGCATGAGCATGTGTGTATCTGGGGTACCTGGGAAATCTCTGTGAGTTCTGCTCAATTTTTCTGTGAACATGAAAGTGCTTTAAAGACAAAACCTATTGGAATAGGGAGGAAAACGAATGAAGAACCTCTAATAAAACCCTACTACGCATCCCTGCATCTCTAACTGGCAGTTTTCAGATCCCATCTGTCCCACAGAGGGGTTCCTTTCTAAGGTTCTCAGGGTTTAAGTTTGAATTTGATGAGTTCATGAGATTTTTTTTTTAATAGGTAGATTTCCCACGAGTGTCTGGAGAAGGTTAATTTGATTTCAACCTGTTGCTATCCAGTGCCAAGCATACGTCAGACCGTGTCGTCAGTAAAATAGTCAATGACAGTAAGTCAAATAACCTACCCTCCCCCCTTAGAAGTGGCACGCTAACGAGGTGGACAGATGGTGCACACCCAGGTGAGATCCTGGCTCTTCCAGTTCCCACTCCCAAGCCCTGGGTGAGGGTCCTTCCATTCCTGGGAACAAATGGTGTTCGGCTGTTAGTTTTTCTGAGAGCCGGGGAGTGGCATCTAGATGCAGTTTTAATTAGTATTTTCATAACTGTTAAATTAGTGCTAATAGTGTCGAACACTTTTTTTCTGTTAATCTTCCATCAATGTGTCAAAGGCATGAGTAACTGATATATTTAAAAACACACTCAACCCTCCGTGCACGGAAAGGGAAGGGAGCCCATCTCGGGGGCTGTATACCCTGAGCGTGGTGATTGCACAACTCTGTGGACTTGTCAAAACACATAAATGCACACTCAAAAGGGTGAATGGTATCACGCATACACACCACCTCAACAGAAGAGATACGTCACGCAGTTTTTAAGCGGCCAAGGATGGAATTGGGTAGAACATCATGAAAGTATCCTTGACATCCTCAAATGGAGAAGGTGGCATTGAGGCACGGCCACATGTAGAGGAGAACTTCAGGCATGTCACCCTATTTTAAAACAAAGTTCTTTTCCTTTAGGGGCTGCAGGAAACATACGCTCCTCCCACCTGCAACCAAGAACTTCCAATGGCAACTGTCATTGAGAAAGGGAAAGAGTTTAAATAGTCACCCAGCGACACACAGCTAATGTCAGAAATGGGATTTGAACCCAATACCTGTCAACAGAAGTTGGGCTCCGAAGCCAATTTCCTCCACAGTCAGCCTGAAGCCAACATGCAACTGGCCCCGTGGAATCTCAGGTTCATGTTAAGTTAGTAACATGACTCAGGTCTCTATGGTAGATGGTGCAGTGAAGCCAGAGCTTCCCGGGGAGCCCACGGGCGCTGGTTTCACCTGTGCATCTGCACAACCAAGGACACAGACTCCCAGGATTTTTTCACCGGAAACTCTTAATGGAGAACATTCTTATTAATGTGAGAAGTTTCTCATTGAGTGGCTACTTTTGCAAACTTCAATGCTAGAACATAGAACAACTAGTATAAATAAGAACACAGTTAAAACTAACGAAGGGCAGTCTATTCTAAAGAACCCCATAAACCAACATCACTGTGTATCTACAGGTTGAAAAGATTTAAATGCACTGTCTGGAGTCCAGGGCCTTGACTGACCAGTGGTGTTTCCTGCTGTGCTGGATTATGATGCAAGATGGCCACGGTTGACCTTGGGTTTGTGTGTTTAATTAACTTTGGACAGTTTGGGGCCAGCTTTCTCTGGGTTATTTCTCCTTTGCTGGCCTTTCCTAATCCTGAGCTGTTGGAAGTCACCCCAGCTGATGGGCATACTCCCTGTTTGGGGGACTCTTTATCTCCGGTGGTTCCATCTTGGATATTTCGAACAGCTACGCAACGAAGTTCAATGTCTAATTTCCATGACGCCCTTTCAACACATTCTGTCTCAGGAATTTGTAGCTTCCATCTTTAAAAGCAATTAATTAGTGCCTTTTTAAAGCTCTGCTAAGGATTTTGAGTGAATTCAGTTCTAATAGCTGCTTAGGTGCACATTGGCTGATTCCTGCTCCTCGCAGCCATGACCTGGCCTGGCTGGTGGCTTTCCTACCACTCTTCCCTTGCCTGTCCTCATGTAGGGGAACCCCTGCTTGGATGCCAGCCCTGGAGAACCTCACTGGTTGGGTGCTGGGCATTGTGTGCCACCTACATCTCCAGCTCTGAGGGGGTTGGCAATGAAGCAGCTTTGAATCATTGGTTCCTTTTGCATCAAGCTCTTGGGATGTTTTAGGGGGACCAGAGCAGTCTCAGTGCACAGCGACCCCACCCCACTTCTGCAGCGAGACCCCCAGTGTTCTGCTCGATGCCTCACAGATGACGAAGCTTCTCAGCCTGGGAGCAGCTCTGTGGCCTCCCTTGAGCAGCACCAGGCTCTGCCCCCTCGAGTCCCGATGGGTGGTTCCCTGATGCAGGAGTCGATCAGTACCCCAGTCAGTACTCGGGGACCCTTCTAGGATCCCCAGAGCCCCTCCTGTCCATCCTCCCCCTCCTGAGGGCTCGCTTCTCTGGTCTTGCCATGGATGGACGCTGTCTCCTTACCGGGGAATCCTCTGGGCTCCACCCCACTTTCCCTCCATGTGCAGCAGACAGGGATCTCTCCTGGGCACACTGGCACTGCCACAGGGCCCTCTGCTTCCCAGCTCTCAGGGTCGCTGTACTCTATCGCCTGAGGGCTGCTGTCTTTCTGATTGTTGTCTCATTCATTTTTCTCTTTTGATTGTTGAAAGAGGAACAACAGTGATGTCCCCTAAGTCTGTCCTGTCCCAAACAAAAGCCCTTCATCTTCAACTGAAGCAGAAATGCCCAGGGCTCACGGGTCCTGACGGTTCTCCTGCCTTAGCTGCTGCTTGTCCTCCTTTCCTTCCTCTGAGCAGGGCTCTTTAGCACCTATTCATTCAGCTCTGACTTCCGAGTATCACAGGGGAGCTCAGTGGACATGTGCCACCCCCCATAAGCTCAAGTCGCTGCTGGCTTTTTTCTAAAAATCAGACATTCAAACATTTATTAAATATCTGCTTCGGAACAGCCACCGTACTAATGAGCGTGGAGAAGAAACCGTGTAACTCAGTATTCCCTTCTTCAAGGGTCATGAAATAGCTTAGTAAGATAAATAAGTATGAAATGAGAGCAGAGAATAGGGAAGGGGAACTTCAGAAATGCGCTTGTTAAAATCATTATTTGAGATTGTTCCTAAACCACCTTGAAATCTAATTCAATTCATATGGAAATTAAGTATGTCAATTCATTCCCCTGAGAGCCTAGGTGCCTTTCTTATTCTCAAATTTGAACTTGTACTAGAGGATCTGGACTGACCACCCCCCAATTCACCATCTTCTCTTCTCCCTGTCTTCTCTGCCACACAGAATGAGAAGCAAAACAAAAACCCTCTTCACGCCCCCAACAAAAAACTAAAATATAACCCCAAACGTTACAGGCTCTCTGGTACCTGTACATCACCTTGTAATTCAATTTGAATCAATGACACTGGTGTCAGGAAAATGGACACCATCAGAACAGATATCTGTCCTCTGGGTATTCATCAAGACAAAACACAAACAGACAAACCAACCAAAAACAAAAGACAAAGCAAACAAATAGAGATGTTTTAGCAGAAGATATTTTACACTCCCCACTCTTTCCTTTCTTGAAATGCAACAACTGCGAGGTCTGCATATGGAGCAGCCACCTTGTGACCATGGGGACAAGCCACATGCTGATATTGCTTGAGAGTGGAGTAGAGGCTGGCCTCCTGATGTCTAGGCCGTTCAGCATGAGCACCCAGGTGTGCAAACACAACCCCTCCACTTACATGTGCAACTGAAATAGAGACCAGTCCAGCCCTTTCTGAGGTTGTCTGATAGTAACACATCTTCACTGACAGACAAACCATCTTCTTTGGCTAAATTCCCAGGAATGCAATTCCTAAAAAAAAAAAAAAATCACATATCGTTTTTCTGCAAACGTTCTCCACTTTTAATGACAAGATCCATTTCCTGTCTGTAAAATCAAAGGCAGTGGGGCAGGATGGGGAAGCCACTGGCTTTGGGGTCTGATAAACTTGGGCACGTCCTAGATTAGCCACCTGGGCAGAAGCTTAGCCGCTTCTCTGTCTTTTTTAAGCAGCTGTCACTCTTGTGTGCCTTCTTTTCTCTTTTAATTAGCGTCTGTGGAATCACATTCATTATGGAAATCAAGAATCATTAAGAAGCCTTGTCCACAAAACATGTAGCTCTTCTCTTCTGGGCTCAGAAACCCACACTGGAGCAGCTAGCTCTGTGCCCTGTGACTGCTCCAGTGATGAGTCTGAGCATCTCCAGGTGACTGCGGTTGTTCTCCATGGCTGTGGGTCCCAGTGCCTCATTCATGGAGCATGTAGTGGAGACAGGACTGTTTAGGATTGATAGGTGGGTGCAATAAACATCTACAGCTGTGGGCAAAGCCCTGGTCTCAGACGCAGCTTTTAAAGTTAAGGAGACAACCTGGTGAAATTGGCTCACATGAGCCCAAGCAAATGTGTGGTTTTGCAAAATATCATTAAATTGTCATGGCCCAGTCATTCCTGTGATTATGTAAAACACTTGAGCTGTTTGCCCAAGCTCGTGAAACAAACTTCTTATGCAAAATGTATCGATTAATAAAAGATGAGCATTATTAATTCAGTTGTCCTTGCCCATCTAAATCCCAGCAATTTTTATTTCTTTTATTCACACAAAGCTTTTGTTTTTGAGAAATTTCAGTTTTTAGATGAAGCTATGGTTTAGTGCAGTCACGGACAGTGGCTGAGAGGCATGCTGATCACGTATTTTTCCCCCAGTTATGATTTTCGGAAGCATTTCATTAAAGTGACTTCTGCACCAGGGTTCACCCCGTGAATCGAATCTTTGACAACAGCATAACGTGCCACCTGCTCATCACGTAGTTTTCAAAAGTCTTTTCATGTGTTATCAATCACTGTTTCTGAAAAACATCCCTGCTTCCTCTGTGCTGGGAACTGGGGGGTCAGGGTGCTGTGAATATGGATGAGAACACAATTCTTTTCTGATAGTGCTTAAAACTTTCTGATTTGTAAATTGAAAAAAAAAATAACATCCTCTGCACACAGAAATGGCAAAGGCTAAAGAATATGGCCTTTGATGAGATTTTTGTCATGCTGCAGGCCCTTGGCTGGAAGCAATGTCCCCCGGCACCCCTGCACCAGCTCCCCTTGCAGACAGTGTGGGGAAGACAACTCGGAAGTACCTGGGGGAGAAGCCGTGCCAGCTACAAATAGTTAGTAACCATCAAAGTCCCTGTGGGGGCAGCTGGCTTCCCCATGCTGTCCTACAATGCGCACTGCACACACTTAAACAGAGCCAGGGAGCTATGACACTCAATCTCCCTCTGTTTAAAAAGTCATTTGCAGTAAATCCCTTCTACAGCCTCTCCCGGACTTCATATTCCCTCCATTGCATGGTTTCGCACAAAAGGCTCACCAAAGACTGTTCACTCTGGAGTCTCTTCTCTGGGCTCAAGTCTGTAAGCTTTCTCCTAATAATTATTGCATCCCTGTGACCACACATCCCTGTGGAGCAATGACGGTAGGGACAGGGGCATGCTGAGCGGGGTTGTCTCCTCTGGGAAGACAGAATTAGAGCCACCCATGTTTGCTGATTTTGGAAGTGAGGATGCTCAATTTGCAGGGCGTTTGCATGCTGACTGCAGGAGGTCCCGGGACATGCCGAGCCTGCTCCATGCCCGGTGCATGCAGTCAGGTGCCTCAGCCCAGTGCTGAAGCTGCAGGACACCCTCAGTGAACCGCAGGCTGCCAGTGGGCGCTTGTGGTGTTGGAGGAGCATTAAACCCAGTTCTCCAGGGAGCACTGTGGACCCTATAAGTGATCAGTGTAGTTTTCCACCATAGGCATCTATCCACACTAGACCTTCCTGGTCTCAGTGTCACCAGTCTGTGGCCCTCTAGCTAAACAGACCTCTGGAGACCTCAAAGCCTCTCTGCCCTTCTCCATGAATGACTTAGAGTGACCTCAGTTTCCTCATGATGACACATGGGCATGGTCAAGATTCAGCTCTGACTTCATGGTAGCTGGCTATAAACATCCACCGAAATATCCCTTGTCACTATAACAAGATACAAAATAGTGCTCTCAAGCACTCCTGGGGAAACTGGAATGTGCCTTCCATCAGTGGGTTCAGCTGCCCTTTCTGGACATCGCCGAATCCAGGAAAATACAGCAAGTCTTACAGTGTCCAGTTTCCCTCAAACTCTCCCAAAGCATCACGGACTAAATTTCCAGATTTGTCTTTCTGAAACTTCACTCCCACCTTTGCATAACTGGTGCTGCCCCCTACTGACCAGACCCTCTGTCTCTGCAATAGAGGGGTCAAAATACAGACTTTAAGACTATGCACAGAGTGCCAAGGTGATACATTGGCATTGTTTTAATTTGTTAATATACTAACAGAAACTTAATACTGGGACCCAAGCCCATCGGAGAGGCAGGTGGCTATACCGGGGATTTATTAGTTTCCTGGGACCTCCTTAAGAAAGTTAGGCAACCCAGGTGTCACAAAACAACAAGGGTCGATTCTCTTGTGGCTCTGAGGCTGGAAGTCTGAAGGTACCTACTGGTGAGGGCAATTATTATAGAAATTAATAGGCAATAGCATGGAATAATAGGCATTAGCATGGAATCCATGCTCCCTGGGCTCCCTGGAGACAGCACAACCCTGACTTTCAGCCTCCAGGGCCACAAGGGAATCCAGGACTCCAAAGTTAAAAAACACCGGGGGCAGAGTTTGGGACCCCTATGGCCATGGCTGTGAGCTCTGGTTTCCCAGGGCTCCTTTCTTTCCCCAGCACTCTGCATCTGATCCTGCCTGAAGACTGGGGACCTTCCTCCACTCTTCAATTTTAAATGGAATGTCTGAGCCCCTTTGGGACCAGAGCTGCGAAGCCCTGGGTCCTTTTCTTGGATATGACTTCTTTTCTCTGGAGCTACGGCTGCCTGGTGGGGTGACCCTGCACTCCTGGGAAAGGATGAGGGGAAGGAAGGAAGGAATGCCAAGAGACCAGGAGTCCCCGCAAACCTCCTCTCACCCGCATTCTTCAATCTGGATCAGAAATATGAGCAGCTGGCAGAGGGGAGGGGCGGGGGGCAATCCATACTGCCTTGTGGTCCAGGCGAGGAGACTGCCCAGCGGCCACCAACCGCAGCAGGATTCGTCTTATCTGGCTTCTTCACCCCTTTTCAGCTGGGACTTGACATTTGGCTTTGTAAAATGAAATTGTGAAAACAGGGATTTTAAGGATAATTTCTTAAATTACCTTTAAAGCAATTTTAGAACCGTAGCAACATTGAGAAGGAATTATAGAGAATTCCTATCTACCCTCTGTTCCCACACACATTCATCCTTCCTGATTATGATCCTCCCTCCTCCCCCAGCAGAATGGCAAAGTTTTCTTTTTTGTTTGTTTAATAAGTGATAGACCTACACTGAAGCACCACAGCTTCCAAAGTGTACAGTTGCACAAATGTTCATTCTTCATGTTGTAGGTTCTATGGGTCTTAATGAAGGTAGGCCAGGTATCCATGGTGGTAGGAACACATTTTAGCACCCTGCAGACCCTCTGTGCCCCTACTCACCCCACCCTCCCTCTGACCCCACCAGCCACAGATCTGTCCTGCCCTTTCCAAGGTGCACTTTTAATCATGCATCATGCAGCCCTTCAAGGATGGCTTCTCCTGAGAACCTGTGTTCCTTTCTGTCTTTCTATGGCTTGGCACTCATTTCTTTCTAGATATAATAATATTCTTTGGTCTTGAGGGCGATCCACAATTTATTTATCCATTCATCCTACTGAAGGACATCTTGGTTGATTTCACATTTTGGCAATTCTGGATAAAACTGCTGGAAACATCCACGGGCAGAGGTATTTTCTTTTTTTTTTTTTCCAAAGGATTGAACTCTGGGACATTCAACCATTGACAATCTTATTTTGTATTTTATTTAGAGACAGGGTCTCACTGAGTTGCTTAGTGCATCTCTTTTGCTGAGGCTGGCTTTGAACTCTCAATCCTCCTGCCTCAGTCTCCCAAGCTGCTGGAATTACAGGTGTGGCTATCTGCAGGTTTTTGTGTCGAGGTCAGGTTTTCACTCTTCTTGGTAAATACTGTGGAACATGGCTGCTGGATCTATTCAAGGATGTGCCTAGTTTTAGGAAACCTTGAGCTCCCTTCCAAGGTGGCCACAATGTTCTGCATGTCCACCAGCAACAAACGAGAGATCCTGCCACTCCACCCTCTCATCAGGCTCCAGTTCCATCGTGTTCAGGATCTAGGTAGGACCTTTTTTTTCTTTGCATTTTCCCTTTATGTCCCTATTGCTTTGCTCCAATGAGACAATGAGAATCTCCAGGTTTTCTTGCTTTGAGCAAAATCAAGAAACTAGAATGAACCAATGCAGCCAGGGCTACGGGATTGCAAGGACTGGAAAATATGATACTGAATGACAGGGCTCCAAATCACCCAGTGTGGGTTTCTGCTAGGAAAGTTTTCTGCTGGTGCAGATCTGGAAGATGACATCTCAGATTCCTAAGGAAGGGACACAGGAAGAACCAGCAAGGGGTGCCATTCCTCTGTGGGACAGAAATCCAGGGACTTCTTAGTAAAATCTGTTAATTTGCAGGAGAAAGGGGGAAATGCCTTGTTTTTAAAATAATGTCTGAACAACATCAATGTAGACCTCGATCCTGTGGCCCCCACCTCATCCCTGTTCTGAGTGGGATTTAGTGACCTCAATTCCATAGGACTCGGGAAGAAGCAGAGGGGGCAGGCAGGGAGGGGACGTATTGCTAGTCATTTCTGTGATCTCTGCTGTTTGAACTTGAACCTGTGACAGCCCTCTGTGGGCATCTGGGGACGAGGTCACCCAAGCCTGGAGAAACAGAGAAAGAGCTTGGGTCCTTGAGTGTAATGTGGGACCCTGAATCAAGTGTCCTGTGCTTCCCACTCAGGACTTCCCATGTGATTAGAAGTGTCTTTATGCTCTACTCAGTTTGAGCTGGCATCTGTCATCTGTGGTTGACGTCACACAAACTTCCTAGATGTTGAGAGCCACAGCCGAGTCGGAATGGCACCTGGCATATTACCAGAAAGAGTGGTTGAGAGGTGAGGCCAGGGAGCCATTAAGATGATGATAATTAAGTTAAGCTGTGTATAATTGCTGTGAATGGATGATGCTGGATTGAAACAGGCTGTCTATTCAGTTGTATATGGACCCCTGCTGTCTGGCAATAGGGTGGCTCCTGCTGGCGCCCATTGAGTTCCCTTTGAGTTCTCCTGGAGTTCCCCTTGAGTTCCAGTTGAGCTCTCACGGGGATTCCTGGAGAGTTTGCATTGGTTGGTGAGGTTCCAGTGGAGGGAGTTCCGGTTGGTGTGTGGTGTTCCTGAAAGGGCTTCGTGGGTGGCGTTCGCAGGAGTTCCTGTTTGAACCTACAAGTGCCTTGTGGCAGCTCGGTTATTTTGTGCCCAGCCAGACTGCGGCACTTAGAGAGATTTTTCTCATTTCATAGTAGAACATGATCCAGGAAACTTGCATGTGTCCTCTAGGTTATGATGAGCAGAAAGAGACCTTCCTTGTCTGGGATTTGTGGTCATTGATGGACATGGGGAGAACGTTAGGAGAGTCATTTCTATGCTGAAGGGAGGATGATGGCTGAGGATCCCTGGTGTCCTCTGTCCCTGTGCTGTAAGCCGGGCTGCACTTGAGTTGCAGATGACTTCTAAGAAGGAGGGAAGATGAAGAGACTGGCTCTCCTTCTTCTGTTCTGTGAGACCAGGTGTCGGTCTCTCTCATACCATCCCCTCCCCTCCGGCCCTCTCTGCTTCTTCCCGGGTCCTATGAAACTGATGTCACTAAATCCTGCTACACAGGTAAGATGGGAGCCTCAGGAGTGGGGTCTACATGGGTGTTGTTCAGACAGTATTTTAAAAACAAGGAATTTCACCCTCTCCCCTGGAAATTGAGAGATTTCTCCAAAGAAGTGCCTGGATGTCTGTCCCACTGAAGGAGGGGCACCTGCTGGGTGTCTCCCAGGGTCCCCCTCCTCCAGAAGCTGTCAGCCCTTCAGACAACACATGCTGCTCTACTGGGTGCCCACAGGTGCTGGCCTTTCCTGTCTCAGGTCACATTAAGCCAGTGCCCCCCTTGATTCCCCCTGGAAGTGCTCCCACCACCAAACTTGCTGCATGGTGATGTCCTAAGTCAGGGAGTTCCCCAGGGCCTGGTGAGGTCAATCTCTATTGGAGAAAGGGGCTACTCTATTTTTAAAACTCCAAGGAAAAAATTAAAGTAAGAGATAATTTAGAGTTACTTATTAGCTTTAGAAGGAAATTTTGACTTCCATTTGTCCAACTTTAAAAAAAAATCTATTTCTGAATATTGTATCATGGGGGAAGAAATAATCCCAGACAAAATCAAAATGATTATCTGATAGTTTTGATTATTTCCGCTTTTTCTGAAAAGAATTTCTATAAATGTGGCAAAGGTCTGAGCTTTAGCAGCTGATTTGATTTCACTGAAAGCTTTAAAATGGTCCTCTGTGATTTTTCTTCCCTAATATTTTTGTCTCTATTTCTGGGGGCACTGGGGGTTGACCCCAGGGCCTCATACAGAAATATGGGCCTCATACATGCTAGGGGAGCAGGCTACCTCTGAGCTACATCTCTGCCCTTTGTTTTTATTTCTGTGATTAGTTAAAGGAGAATTGGTATGCCATTTTGATGTCATTAGATAAAGCTTACATTTACCCAGCTCTGTCCGCAACTGGATCCCGGCTCTAACATCCAACTTTGAGGCCGTTACCCTCTAATACGGGGTTTTGACCTTAAATCATCTACCTTCCCCAATCACCACCATCTCAGAGAAGCTGGGAATTTAAAATGTGTTTGGGTGTACATATTTTTCAGTTTCTAGTAATGAATGGAAATGCGATCTGTGTTTTCTGGGGCTTTCGGCAGGACCTGACGTAAACCACATGTACTTTCCACAAACCGTGTTTAAAATCACCTATATTTTAGTAAAAAACTGTGATCCAATGTCAATGCAGTTGCACTTCTTTCAAGAAAACAATTATTTCACGGTCATTAGACACTGTGTGTACCCTTGGTGCCCTGGCATGCTCTGTAGTGGCCTGAAGCAGGTACATATGTCTGATGTCAGGCTATGGCTAAGATCAGGCAGGGGGCAAAATAGGACCCCAGAGGAGCTGACACCCTGGAATCTGTGGGATCTTGGGTTGGGCATTAGATTAACCAGGGGCAATGTCAAGGTGTTCTGGTCATAAAGACTATTGCCCACTGGGTATTTTTTTTTAAAACAATAGAGAAAGAAAATTAATTCTTCATTATTTAGTAAAGATGAGGAGTTGGGAGGCTGACTGAGGATGGGTGTGGGTAGAACAGTGGGGTGAGTTTGAAGTAGGGAAGATTTTGTGTGCAGACCATGTGCCAATTAGGAGTTCTGTTCAAGTGCAGGTAACATAGACCCCATCCAAAAGATAAATATTACTTTTTCTCTCATATATCCTAGGCGTAGGTGGTAGGGCTGGTGTAGTGGAATGTTAGCATTACTAATCCACACAGGTCCTGATTTCTCTCGGTGCTCTGCCATCCTTAGTCCCTGGCTTTAATTCTTAAAGCTTCCTTCCCATCACAAAATGACATCTCTAAACCAGCCATTGCTTCCACATTCCAGACAGGAGGACAGGAGAGGTGAGAAAGGAAGAGAACAGTTGCCACTTGAATCAGCTCCTTATTTTAGTTTTATTTATAGGTGTCACCTAATGTCATCACAGCCTTTATCTCCACCTCACTGGCCAAGCCTGAATCACATGGTAATGTCAATCTGAAAAAGAAACCGGCCTAGGAAGCTTTTGTTTGGACACATTTTCCCAGCTGGGAGCTTTGCTGAGTAGCTTGATTTACAGATGAGATAATGAATGCCACAAAGGGCACAGGGCTTTCCTGAGATGTGCAGAAGAGGGGGGGACCCAGACACATGCTACGAACCTCTGAGTTCACAGTTGTTCTACCCCTTATTACCTATTTTATCCATAAGGAGATATTTAGGAGTTCTAAGTCCCTAGAACACAAACTCTGGTGCTTATTCGGGTGGATCTGGCTTCTGTTCCCAGTATTCCACAAGGTGATGGGCAAATGATACTGGTTTGCAAAACAGGTGTGGTACTGTCCACATGGAACAGAACTGGAGGACTGATTTGTCAGGAAACAAAACAAGAAATGGAGACCAAGGCCAAGCCAGTGCCTGAGGTTCACAGCCAGCGCAATAAAACCCTCTGACTGCAGAAATGGTCTTGTGGGTTTTGATTGACAGATCCGACCCACTATTAAGACCCTGGCTCTGCATTTGACTCTCTCTCTCTAAACTGAAAACACATCATTTTTCTTCTCTGTACATGTGAACATTTAATTGAACTGGCAGAAAAGGCTAACATATAGAATTAAAAGAGAAGGTCCATTGCTTTACTCTGCATGTGGAAAATGTCGATGTATGTTTATGCTGATCTGATTTTCATTTTTCTTGTACAGATGAACACATTTCTATGATCTTGCAGCCAGACAGTGAACACAGCCTGGATTCCTGGGCTTTGTTAGCACATGTGACTGTCCTTTGCCTAGTGAGAGTAATGTCACAGCGTGGGATGGAGCCTGGATACAGTTAAAGGGTTGCAACCATGTTTTCCTATTAGGTTTTTCTTCTTCACGAATCTGGAAGTCAAAGCCCAGGCATTAGTGGAGGATAGGAAGGCATCCATCATCTCAGATCAAGCACCCCCCGGGGCATTGGAGATGCTCTGCTCTCAATGCCTTATGGTCAATTATCAAGTTCATTCTTCCATGCCCCTAGCCTCCAACGTGGGTCCGTGGCTTAAGTAGCAAAGAATGGTCCCTCTGGCCTTGAGGTGGGAGAATGGGAGAACTGTATAACATATTCAGACCAACAACCGCTAGCCTGTCAGGTGGAACTCCCAGCGAGCAGACAACTCATCTGGAATAGCTCAATCATATCAGCTCAGGTCCCAAGCCAAGCCCCAGATCTGTAGGGCTTAACCTGCTCTCTGAAGGCCTCTCCTCTCTGCTTCCCGCAGATGCACCAGCTTGTAAAAGAATGATAAAAAATGAATTATTTGCTAATGTTTACCAATAAAGAGACCTGGTGATCAAATGACATATTCCTGATGCTTTGGGTAAATCTAGGGGGTCAGGGACCCCATGTCTTCAAAGCAACATCTGCGTGGCTTTTAGATGGGTGCATTTTTTATCCCTGAGGCTGATCAAGAAAATTAGCACCAATTTAACATCCTAGAACAATGGACACTCATCCCCTCTCCATCCAGGAGGACAGAGGTCTGAAATCAGGGTATTAGCAGGGCCACATCTGTTACTTCCCCCAGATGCACCTTGTCTTGGACCGGACACACTCTGTCCCTGCCTTTGTCCCCACACAGCATCTTCCTTTGTCTCTGTCCCAAACCTCCTTTCTCCTCATCTTGTTCTTTTAAGTAAGAACACCAATCAGTAGATGAGGACTACTCTAAAGCCAGAATGATCTCATCCTAAGACCTTATCTTAATTATACCTACAAAGACCCTATTTCCAAAAGGTTCCCATGTAGAAGGGGTCATGAGCGAGACATAGCTGGGGGAATCTCCTGGCTCCGCTGTGAGGGACACGTGGTCTCCAGGCCCCAGTCTTCTCAGAGCTCTTTGCCTTGTACATGGCCACATTCACCATGCCTACCTCACCCCCCCACCCAGGCACCTGAGTTTCCAGTACTTGATTCTAACTTGTCTTATACTCCACGGTTTTGAACTGGCAAAACCAAAATTGCACAGGGCCAAGTTAGGAAGGTAAGAAGGTGTGTTCAAAGCTGCCACCACACAGCAAATAGACCACCACCTCACCTGGCCCCCGGATTCCCTTAAGTCATCTCTACTTCCTGATTACAAGTCCCAGAGCTATTCTGGCCTTCATTTCTTCATCTGTAAAACAGAAAATTTAAGTTTCCTGCTTCAAAGGGCTGTTACGAGGACTCAATCAGACCAGTATCAGGAACACCATGGCAATCCTGGCACCCAGGTGCCAGCCAGCAGCTCTCAGCCTGCTCTGAGACTGACTCCTCTGCAGAGAGCCTTCATGGTCGGGGCCATGCCTCCTGGGCAGCCCACCATCGACCAGTGGGTGTGAGAAACAAATGCCACCCAGGCAGGGCAACTCCGCAGGCCCAGTGGCTCTATAGCACCACCCCCGTGGCTAGAGCTGCCAGGTCTTCCAGTCTTCCAAGGGTCCTTGTGCTGGGAACTTGGTCTCCAGTGTGACAAGGTTCAGAGGTGAGGCCTTTAAGAGGTGTGGCCTAGGGGAAGGTCTCTAGGTTGTTGGGGGCGTGTCCTGGGAAGGCAGTGCTGGTCTCCAGCAGTGATGACAGTGCGTGGTTACAGGAGTCTGAGCCTGGCCCCCTCTCTCTGCTTCCTGGCAGCCAGGAGCATAGCAGCTTCCCTCTCCCAGGCCTTTCCACCATGATGCTCCTCCTCATTGGGGCTCAGAGCAATGGAGACAGCTGACTGTGGACTGAACCTCTGAAACTGTGATCCCCAAGTCAACATTTCCACCTCTGAGTTGTTCCTATCAGATGTTTTAGTCACAGCAAGGAAAAGTTGACTAACATAAGAATACTAAAAATTATTCCCAAATTTAAATAAAACAAACAAAACAAAATGCCTGGTTCTGAGCATCAATGAATCACGTAATGCAATCTCTGTCCTGGAGGTGTTCATTCTCCCTGGGAAGCTGGATTTCTCTGATACTGTGAGTTTCCTGTGAGAGGACTTCTGAGGTAGCAGCTCATGGCCATTTATGTCACGTCTGTTGAGTCTTTTCATCTACTGCTACACAAAGTCCCAACTCAACAGGCTTCAAAGACAAGAGTCCCCGTCTCTCTGGAAAACCCCAGGCTGCTTAGCTGGTGGGTCAGCCTCTCAGGTACTGTCAGCCCTGCTCTGCTCTCCTCAGAGTGGCTGCTCCCTTGGAAGCTGTCTTCCTGCCAGGAGAGCCAGCCAGTCCCCTAACCCTGTCCCCAGGAGAATTTCCTGCTTATCTTCTGATCCATAGCCATCAGAGGCCCAACTGTTCCTAAACCAGTTCCCAGAGAGGGTCTAGAACATTCCAGTGTCGACTGTGCTTGTGACCTGCAAAGGACTGGGTTCAACCAGAAGGAATGAACAGGCAGTAGCTTCTAGAAGTGTGAGCAACACCCTTCCCTCAAGATACGGACAACAACCAATAAGGCGGAGGGCACCAGAGAATAGTAGTGTTACCTTAGGTGAGGTAGAGGGAAGTGATGGGAGGGGAGGGGAGGTGGGGATAGGAAGGACAGTGGAATGGAACAGACATTATTACTGTATGTATATAGGTGACTGCATGACCAAGGTGATTCTGAACATGTACACGCAGAAAAGTGAGAAATCATATCCCTTCTATGTATGATATATCAAAGTGCATAAATGCATTCTACTGTCATGTGTAATTAATTAAAACAAATTTTAAAAATTAAAAAAAAAGATACAGACAACAAGTGATTCTAGATTCAGCCACAAGTGATTCCTAAAAATTCCAGAAGTTTCGAGCACAAATTGTATTGGATATTGTCAAATTTCCATGACTGATAAGAAGAATGCTTTATATCTTTCAGTAGATAAAATCTATGAAACTGAAATATGGATTATTTCAGGAAAATTCAGCTCCCTTTTGGAGTTCTATGAACTTCTTTCCACAGTGTTTATTCAACCCAATTTTACTGATTTCACACTGTGCCAGACACATGTTTCCTTTAAAAACAGAAACAATTATATGGCTGAACATTTCTTTTACATGAAAATTTTTTTTTAAGAAAATATGCCCATGCAAACACCTCCTCTTCAAACCTGACAACGTTTGCCACATCTCTGCTGAGTGCATTTTAATAGCCCTGACACACTGGACAGAAGCCATACAAGGGGTGAACGTCTATTTGCTCTGATTGAGGAGTTATTTACAGGTAAAAAGGGAGTTATTGGAAATCCAGTTCTTGGGGGAAACTCTGATTCCTGACAGTGGGAGGAACTGGCGGTATAGAAGTGGAAGGAAGGCTGAGGACAACAGGCGGGTCTTGCTGGGCTTGCAGACAAAGTGACCAGGCTGTGCAAGGTCCAGTCTCCCAGGAACTCACCCACACCCAGAACATCTCTAGGGGGCACCTTTTAAATCAAACTCATGTGAGCTGCGCGGGAGGCTGTCCCACCTTCCTGCACATCAAAGGCCCTAAGTTATGCCTCTGGTTGGAGGCACTTAAGACCCAGGTGACTGGAAGCTGTCCCTCACCTGTCAGACTCTGCTGCAGTGGAGGGGGTGGGAGGTTGAGAGGGGACAGGGGTCCTTGATCAAGACCTTCAAGCCCTGTGCTGGACTTGTGCCATTATGCTGTTGGGTGGGCTTGGCTTAAACTCATCCCCTAACCTGACATCTTTCTGTCACTGAAGGATGCATGTATATTTTGCAAGCTGGTGATGGGAATGCACTTGGTGTTCCAGGGAGGGACAGGAGTAGGTATTTTTAAAGTGGCCTCATCTGTTGACTTTTGTCACAACCTGCCTCCAACTCCCCATTTCTAGAATTTAATGAGATGTCAATTTCAATTTATTTTAACTGAGAATGTTTCTTGGATTTTGAAAAGACTCTAGAAAAGTGTGGAAGAGCCTCCTTAGTCATCTGTAACTTGAAGAAGGAGAGCCAAGAGCCTTAACTCCTTTTACTTAAGTGGGGAACACATGACGCTAGGGTCTGGGTCTCCACATCCATCTCCAGGTGACCAGAGAGAGCTCAGGATTTCTCCACCATTGCCATCAACTCTCCTGCCAAAGAGCAACAAGATCGGTGGAACTTTTTAGTTCTACTAAAATATTTATGGAAATTTAATTTAAATGCAAATGAGCCCCTATCCTATGGCTCCTGGATACCCAGGAAGGCTCCATATTGCTAAGGAGACATGAAATGTCTGGTTGGAGGATGAATTATTCCAGACTTCACTTGATCTGTCCAGGGGTCCTCCTGTTTCCAGTCTGGTTGCTCCCTCAGTTTCTCAGTGTTCATGGTGGTACTATGTCTGCATGCACAATCTTCTTAGTGGTAGCTCTGTCAAACCCTCCAAGCCTTGTCTTTTTCAATGCAGTCTAGGACTGTGCAGTGTAGACTTCATGAACAAAGCTTCTTCATGCATGAGAGAAAAAGATTCTCCCATAGCTGTTTCAGTTAGGTCTTTCCAAACATGGGTTAAGGACTCTGTGGTTGATAAAATGATCATAAATAATGGCAGGTTTGCAGAAGCAGGCTTTCTGAGAGACACAGCAAGGAGGAGAGCCCTGAGCATGCATCCATGACCCCTCCCTAGACACTTATGGAAGCAGCCGCTGCAACTTTGTATTACATTGCATTTGATCTCAGTCATCTCCCAGTCTTGACTCCTAGCTCCAAAACATCTAATAGTATATACAGTCTTCCTATGTTATTTATTTTTTTTCAAAAGGAAGAGTCTAGCAACATAAAATTTGAACAATAAATGCTTGTAATAAACATGATGCCATAAACATATGGTCTGAAATGTTAAGAAATAGCAGAATATCTGCCACAGCAAACCCTATCACTGAAGGCTCCACTTCCTAAAATCAACAGCACTTCACCAGTCTTTAAGGTATTTCCCTGTGAGAAATACCTTAGTATTTCTCACAGGGAAATAGACCACATAGTAACCCCAAATTTGACTTTATCTTAACTTTATGAATAATGCAGAAAAACAAAACTAACATCTTAAAGTTTACTGAACTCTTACTTGGTATCAACTATCTGCATTAGTTTATTAAATCAGCTAACTATAGTGTATACAGTACATACCTAATTTACACAGGAGGAAGTGGAACAATTTCTATTGAGAAGTGATGTAAATTGTATGATTTTAGATGAATGGTAAGTAGCAGGGCGAGGACTTGAATCCAGAGCGACTCTGATGAATCTGCTATCTCGGTAGCCATGTCATGCTAGGTCACTCAACACTAGATTATCCCTTGACAAAGGCCCTGAGCCTGATGTGACACTGATAGAAAAGAAACCTAGTACATTAGTGGGGGCAAGGGAGGAAAGAAGAGTGACCTCTGGCTTCTCCTCCTGATTAGCTGGCTCATCCTGTGGGGCTGGACAAACCCTGGCCACAATTGCTTTATTTATTTATTTATTTTACCAACGCCATAATTGTTTTTTCTTAATTGTTTATGAGTTAATCATGAAACTAAAAGTTATTCCAGAAAAAAAATATTTGACACATTTAAAATAGTCACTGGGGTTATTCAGTAAAATATAAGTATTATTGAGAAGAAGAGGTTCTTTAATTACTGCTTTTTAAAAATTTGTTCTTGAGGGATCCAACATGGCGGCCGGTAAGGAAGCAGCACTTTCAGTATCTCCACATTAACCGGATCAGAAACACCCATTAAAACAGCTACATTCTACCTACTGAGGAACTTCTAGCAAAATTCCACTGAAAGGAGACCTGCCAGGAATTAGTAAGTTTATTAGAGGTGACAGTTGGCCCCAGTCAAGTGAATCTTGGCCGGCCACGCGGGCGCAGAGGTCCAATCCCTTAGCCACCACCCGACCGGCTCTGCAAGCGGCCCCCGGCCGCCCGGGGCAGTGAGAAGGGTCCCCGCCTGGCCCGGCAGATGGCCCCCGCCATCCTGGCTCTCCTGGCGGCCCCGCTCGCTCTGTGATCGGCCACCCCGCCCTCCCGGCTCTTAGCCACGAGGCCGCTGCCTACCCGGTTCTACAAGCGGCCCCCGGCGGCCGCGTGGCGAGAAGGGTCCCCACCTGGCCTGGCAAGACGGCCC
>NW_026005776.1:408197-421267 GCF_001458135.2 Marmota marmota marmota | reverse complement strand
GAAGGGAAACTATGGAAATGGAAGGAGACCTTCATTGTTACACAAAATTACATATAAGAGTTTGTGAGGGGAAAGGGGAAAAAAAAACAAGGGAGAGAATTAAACAACAGCAGATGGGGTAGAGAGGGAAGATGAGAGGGAAGGGGAGGGGGGATAGTAGGGGATAGGAAAGGTAGCAGAATACAACAGTCATTAATATGGTATTATGTAAAAATGTGGATGTGTAACCGATGTGATTCTGCAACTTGTATTTGGGGTAAAAAATGGGAGTTCATAACCCACTTGAATCAAATGTATGGAAGATGATATGTCATGAGCTTTGTAATGTTTTGAACAACCAATAAAAAAAAAAGTCACACAAAGCCTATATAATAAATGGGTAAAGGAGAGATAAATTAAAATGAAATAAAAATTATATAAATATAAAAAATAAATAAATAAATAAAAATTTGTTCTTTTTAGATACCATGACAGTGGAGTGTAGTTTGACACAGCAAACACACATGGAGTATACCTTCCCATTCTCGGGGTTGTACAGAATGTAGAATTTCACTGGTCATATATTCACATATGAAAATGGAAAAGTTATGTCCATTGCATTCTACTGTCTTTCCTATTCCCATCTCCCCTCCATTCCTTCATTCCCCTTTGTCTAAACTAGTGAATTTCTATAGGAAAATACTTTCTTTTGGCTGGTTCCAAAGTTGGCTCTCCTTGTGGATCATGACCAAGTGTGTGGAGGGTCCTCTGCTGAAGACAGCTTGTGAACTTGAGCCTGAACTGCATCTCCTTTCCAGATAGTAAGAAGTGGATTGCTGTGTTGAATAATTCATTGCCATTTCTGGGAGCATGGCCAGAGAACACAGCAGGAATCCCGAGACAGGTATCAATGGAACAGGATTGTTGAAGGGTTGGCTTTTGGCTCTCCTCCTGCCTCCTCCATAAACAGGCCCACTGGAAATATTTCCAAGAGAAAGTACACAAGAAAGGGTAGGGCCTAGTATCAACAAAGTAGTAAGATTAATCAACGTTGATTTAAATGTAAATATTGACAGCTGAGTTTGGCCCTTTCTGTGGTTTCTTTGGATCATCCTAGGTGAGTGGGAAATGTGATTGCTCTTACTCACCCTCCCTGTGCTTTTTGACAGCTCTCCTTCCCTCCTCACTGAGCATCAGAATGGCTTTTCCTTGCAATGAGCTTGCTGCGTGGAGCCGGGCCCTGTCCTGGGATTCCAAGGACCACAGTGCAGAATGGACGCTACCTTTTTCAGTGTGAGTCAGTCCTCCCCTTGTCTTTGCTAAACACCACCACACAGCAGTGCTCAGAAAGCCACATCAAACATCTGCCACCAGAATGTCCTCTGTCATCTCTCCAATTGCTCATCCCACAGGTTCACACGCCAAATGGAAGAGGAGATGGCCCTGCCAAGGGGAGCTGCAGGTGACCCTCCCAGAGCAGGAGAGATGCAGCACACACCAGTGGTCTGGGGGAAAGGAGACCAATGTCACAGGGTTTAAAAAAGTTATCTTCAATGTTTTGCAAAAGAGCATTATTAAAGGAGGCTTTCCAGGAAGTACAGTTAAGAGAGGGGGAAAATCTCTGTAAGTCACCTCTGTGGTGGGACTTCCTAATGTTTGTGCTGACAGCCACCACTATCACCTGACAACATTTTTTTGCCACAAATTTTTTCTCCAATGGTGAATTCTTTATAATACATGTAATTTTACTCCTCATGTGTGTCTTTGTTTAAAAAGTATTTGGGAACTAACTGGTAGGTCAGCCTTACGCTAGATTCCAGAACTGTGGCTGGGGTCAGGAAGCAGAGGATTCTTATCCTCATGGGGTTACATTTTGTGAAAGGACACAGACAGTGGATATGGAGAGGAGAACATGACTTCAGAAAGTGCTATAAAGGTAAAACTGTATAATACAATAGAAGACACTTAGGAAATTATGACAAAAGTAGATAGGATACTCATTTATTAAACAGATTATTTTCTAATTTTCTGTTGCTGCTTGGATCAATTGTATGTATATTTTGATATTTTTCTAGGACCTTGACTGTTTTTTATGAATTTCCACATGTTTAATATTGTTTGCCTTATAATTTTCCTATTTTAATATCTATAGGATCTGTAGTGCTGTCTTATTTTCAATATAGACATTTGTACTTTATACATTCTTGTACTTATTTTTTCCATCTTCTGAGACTTGAATCAATTTTATTTAATGGTTGCAATGAAATATGTCTTGAACTTGGTGACTTTTTCTACTGCATATTTTGATTCTATTTCACAAATTTCTGACCTTTTTATTTTCTTCCTACCTTTGCTAATTTCAAAAAAAAATATTTTCTGTAATCTGGAGCTTTTTGAAAATGACACCATGAAATGGATATTTGGTTTCTTGGTTATTCAGCCTCCCTTTTTTTCTGTTATATCCATTCCAAGCTGGAGTGCTGTTCTCAGCGACTGTCAAATCTCCATTCCTGTGCTAGGAGCAAGCAGATGTTGGGAAAAAGAAGGGGGTCTAGAACTTCTTCAAGTCAGGGACACTCTGGCTTGTGAATCCCTGGTAATGAGATCATGCACGATGGATGGCCCAGGAGTCACACACCCCCTTTACCCATATTTCCACAGCCTGGAGGAAAGTCCCCAGGTGGAGGATTTTATTACTTTCCCTGGATTTGGCAGGTCACACCTGCTGGGGAGCTGAACATTTCCCTCCTTCCCTAAGTCTATCCACCATCCCTCACTCCAGCTACACAGATGTACATTCGGACATGCCAACTGACTGCAGATCCCCCTTGCTGGTACCCAGATTGACACACAGACCTGGATGCACACAATGATGTCAATTTCACCTTCTGGCCAGTTTACAAGAAAGAAGAGAGATCCTGAAATTATAGGCTGAATTCACGATGCTTGTTTTTTTCTTTTTTGGGAAGAAACAATAATTTTTCCATCACCCTCAAGTTTCTGTACTTGCTTCAAGACTTTAAATGGTACGAGGTGAGGAAGAAAGCTTACCTGACATGGGCATCTCTGAAGGAGGGACTGTGGTGTTATTCTCTTCCCCTCCACAGGGATTGGTCTGTCCTTCTGTGTAGACCCCTGAGAAGACAGGGACGTATCAGGGCCATGTGCAGGGGTTCATATGTGACCAGCAGGGGATACAGTTGCTGAAGTATGACTTTCCAGAACACCAGGAGGGCAGAGAGGGACTTGGCTGGGTGCAGCTTCCACTTCAGATTTTCCTGAGACAAAAGACACACAGCTGCTTGGACGCCCAGCAAGGCAGGGGATGTAATCTACAACGATGACAGGACAGTGACACAAAAGTCAGGGATGGTAATAGCTCACAGCAAGGAACAGCCTAGGACTAAGTGCAGAGCACATAAAAAGGAAGATGTGCCTTTTCTCAGGATATAAAATGGATGAGAACACCAGAGGACTTGTGTGCCACCCATAAAATTGTTTCCCTATGAAAATTCCTGACATATCCACCAATCGTTGTTCCCTTCATTTTAACCCAATATAAATTTGAAGGAAGAATCAGGCCTAAGCACAAGTGTGTGTGTTCATCTTTTCCCATAAAAGCTCCCAGAGAGATCTACCCAAATGTAAAGTGCCCCGCAGGACACCCAGCATGGTTGAGAAGTAAGTAAATGACCCGTCTTGCACCCCCGAGTCCTCTGCCCTCTGTCCACAGGTCTCCATGCACTTGCTAAGAAACCCAAGCACGAGTCCTGCCAAGTGTCCTTGTCCTGACCAGTCACCAGCTTCCTGCATGTCCTTATTGTAAAATGGGGATAAATGGAGACTTCACCATAGGGTGGGAAAAGGCTGAACTGTGACTCCACACAGGACATGGAGGGTTTGGAAGACTATGAAGTTTCTAGAACTGCCAGTCACTGCCACTATTCTTACTGGAGTTGTTTTTGTTGGGGTTGTCATTCTTCCTGTCACCAAGCCAGAGCCAGACTCTGTCCCATTGGTATTTCTTGGCGACGGTATCTGTGGCTATGTTGGCAACATTTGTTCTGTGTATCGACACCCACGGCATGCAGGATGGAGCTGGTCCTGACACTGCCATCCTGGGCTGGGTGTTCCTCCAAGTCCTTCCTTTCCCTAGCCCGCCCTCAGGTGCTCTGAACCCTGGTCATGGGCCTGCTCATAATTGCCTGGCTTTTCCACACTCTTGATTACTTTCCTAGGTGGGGCCCTGGGACTGTAGGGCCCAGAGGAGAGAAAAGTCCAGGGACTGCCCACTCTCTTCCCTTCTTTGTCCTCTTGTGGGACTATCCTCTGGGTCCTTTAGCTCAAGCTGGAGCTCCGTGGCTTTGGAGGCTCCTGTGTGTGACTTCTGGTGACTGCTCCTTACTCTTGTTCTTCCATCTGGGGTGGGGCTGTGTGGTTGGCATGATGCTCCCCATTGACATTAGTCCTGGGGACAGTGCCATCTTCTGTTAATTTAACCTCACCCAGCCAGTCTGTTCAAATACTGTCCTTATTAAACTTGGTCCCACTTGGATTGTACTGTGTGCTTCCTGTGGGGACCCCAACCTGTGCACGTGTGGGAGCAATACTAACAAGTGCAGCCAACACTTGCTCAGTGCCCCCTGAATGCCAGGTCCTGCTCTGGGTGTGTCCACATGTGCTGGTGCACCCCACCGTCCACGTGGCCACATGAGATTAGGACAGTCACCATCATTCCTGTTTTGTAGATGAAGAAACAGATGCATACCTGAGTCCCCCTAGGTCACACAGCAAGTGGCAGAGACAGGAGCTGACCCTGTCCAGCTGGCCTGCATCTCACACCCACTTCAGTCTTCATACACTGCTGCCCAACCGTAGGGTTCCAGGTTCTGAAATGAGGAACTGGGACTGGGCCCTTTGCTCAGCAGAACATTGGCAGTGAGACTTATTACTCACGTGTGTTTGATGAGCCACCGTTAATGGTGAGAGAGCCCATGTGACATCACTAGCTGAGACCCTGGAGCCTGCAGAGTGAGATTTTCAATTAATCTGCAGTGACAGCTTCTGTATCACATCTAATGTGCGTTGGTTAATGTGTGGTCACTGCAGAAGGCCTGAGTTCTCTTCCCTGGGTGATAGGGAACAGGGTTGATTTAGCTGCAAACCCCACACACTACAAAACCTCATTTTCACACTAATAGGAACAATAAAGGACTTCACACCTGTGTTTATGTCCAAGCCTTCCTGTATTTTAAAGGCAGGGGATGACAGAAGTTGTTTTACATAGACATTTACTTTTCCCAACTTACCTGTGGTTGCCTGCAGTTATATGGGCTTGCAAGGGAAAGACACCAACAATGGAAATAGCCCCTGTCACCTCTCAGGAATGTTGTTTTATAAACGTGAGTGACGTACAACACTGTGCAGTGTGGTAGACGGGGAAACAGCTTTACTGGGTTACATGCACACTCACTTTAGGCTTAGCATCCACTCCTGTATTAAAGGGTTATTCTGGGCAAGGAACATTATGTGTCCCAACTCCTTCTATCCCTTAAAAACCTAGGTCCTCTTTTCAGCCCCATCTTGCAGACAAGGAAACTGAGGCACACAGGGTCCATTTTAGCTGTCAGCATGTCACTGGGAGCAGAACCAGATTGTGTGGCTGACGATAAGTGCTGTCCCACCTTGAAGGCTTCTGTTCTGACCTTTGGTGTGCTCCTTGATGCATCTGAATGACGTGACGACTTCTGGGGCCAGAAGCTGGAGGCTGAATCGTGCTGTGGACATTATGACCTTCCGCATGGAGGCCTGCCTGAGTCACCATCTGTGCAATCTCAGCACACAGAGAACCGAGCAGGAGCAGAGTGCTCATGAGCTGTCCAGAGATGTTCAAGATTCCTGGGCCCCGAGCTCTCCAAGGGCTGAATCACCCCGGCAGGCTCCGCTCTGTAAGAATCCTCATGCCCACCAGTGGAGTCCTTTTCCTGGAGGCCATGTCTCTACTTGAAAGAACGATCAAGGCTTGCCGTCGGAGAAAATCCCGTTTATTGAGGAACAGCTCTGCATATTTATAGAGCCAGGGGAAGTTTGACAGTTATGACAGTTTAATGGTTGAACAGTTTGACAATTGGCTGGGGTGCTTTCTGATTGGTGGGTAAGGATCATGTGAGCCAGCAGGGCTAGTCTGATTGGTGGGTAAGGATCATGTGAGCCAGCAGGGCTCACCATTGGATGGCTCTTCTTGGGGGATAG
The DNA here is from genome assembly GCF_001458135.2 of Marmota marmota marmota. Classification (NCBI taxonomy): domain Eukaryota; kingdom Metazoa; phylum Chordata; class Mammalia; order Rodentia; family Sciuridae; genus Marmota; species Marmota marmota. The sequence continues at coordinate 415,036 of NW_026005776.1, read as the reverse complement.
GGGCGACTCCCAACACAACTGGTGACCCCAACTTAGATTCCTGGTAGGGCACTGCTGAATCTACCAGGATACAAGACAGGACTGGCATTGCCATGGAAACACTGCCCAGGCAGGGGAGATGCCTTTCTGTCCTCTAGAGCCTGTCCCTGGGGTCTCTGAAGGTCCCAGGGAGGCTGGTTGGCAGATCCACCCCATCGTGACCTGCGGTTTGCTCCAGAGACTCTCGTGTCTTGCTCTTGTGAATAAACCTTGGTAGAATAATCTATCCTGTAGGAAACCAGAGCCTACAGTTCCTATTGCACCCTTCTTCTTCCTCGATGAAGATGAAGATGAGGCATGAGGGAGGGGGACATTGACTCTTGACTGCTTGCTAGGTTCCTGTCACCACTGGAAGTATTGTGAGTAGCTTCTCATTTAACCATATCACAGCCACCAACCTGTTATGAACCATCAGGAATACAGGTGCTGTCATGTGAGTCTTTCAGGTTCCCCAAAGCTATGTGCTGGGGGCTGGGGGCCAGCCTGGAATGCCATGGGAGCTGGTGGGGTCTTTAGGAGGTGGGTCCCAGTGGGAGGGGCCAGGTCACTGGGGACATGCCCTTGAAAGGCTCTTGGGACCCTGGTCCTTCCTCTTTCTCTTACTGCTCCCCAGTCCCTACGAATGAGCAGGCCTCGTGGCCAAGCACTCCCATCATGAGGTACTGTCAAAGGAAAGCTTTTTCCTTATTAAATTGATTAATCTAGGCATTTTTTCAAAGCTACAGAATACTGATGGCAGATTTAACATATAGAAACAGACGTTTTTGTACTTTTCAACACAACCACTCTTCATATTTGTCACAAAATATTTCAGACTCACTTTTTCTGCCCATTATAGGAAGACAGTAATGTGTTGGTGAGTTTTTTTCCTATTTCTCTACATATGTATGTATCTATTGAAGTATTTTTTTTTTAAATGCAAACAACCCAGATGCAGTGGTGAGTGCCTGTAATCCTAGCTGCTCTGGAGGCTGAGGCAGGAGGATCACAAGTTCCAAGTCAGCCTCAGCAACTTAGCAAGGCCCTAAGCAACTTACAAAGATCTTGTCTCAAAATAAATATTAAAGAAGGGCTTGGGATGTGGCTTGGTGGTTAAGTCCCTGGGTTCATTCCCATACAGGAAATAAAAAAAGAAAACTTATAGAACATACCCCTCTATGCAGACAGTGTGGCATTCCACACAGGGGCTTGGGTGGTCCTTGCTCCAAGCAGTGCACACCAAATAGGCACAGCCCCTAAATCTCATTATTGTCTTGAAGAACAAACAGCGCAGGTGTTGAATTTCAGGTGCTCAGGTTGTGGAGTGGCACACTATAAGCACCACAGAGTGTTGATTTGCTCTTTTATAAAAACCACTTTTTTTTTTTTTTGGTCTTACACTGTTAACATTGCTTTTCAGTTTGTTTGTTTATTTATTTATTGTTACTGGGGATGGAACCCAGGGCCTCCCGTGTGCTGGGCCAGCACCCTACCACTGAGCTACATCGCCATCCCTTTTAAAAATTTAATTTGAAGAAGGGTCTCACTAAGCTGCCCCAGCTGGCCTTGAATTTATGATCCCTCTGCCTCAGTCTCCGGAGTAAACGGGATAATGGAACTTTTCAAGATTAATTTTAATGACAAATAGTATTTCATTAGTTGCTGAAAGCCTAATTTTTGTAAAAAATCCACTGCTATAAAATGTTAAATTGCTTCTATTTATGTTCACCATAAAGAGCACTTTCATAAAGCTCTTCTCAGGTAATCTTTGAATTCGTTCTTTCAATTTTTTGAAAAGTCACTGTTGGATCAAAGAGTCCAAGGGCTTCGAAGTCTCCCGTTATCCTCCAGTGTGCTCCTGGAGGGGCAGGCATATGTGTGGATGAGAATGTGATCCTTGATGCTTCGTACAATCACTTTTTTAAAAACTTGATCAAATTGAGAAGCAAAAATGGCATCTCTTAAACAAGGCTTCACTTTAATATTACATGAGAAAAATGTAAATGAAATGTATGTCCTAGCCTGAGGATCTATTTGAGGTGAGCAGCCCAGGGCCTCCTGCTCTGGTGGAACACTGTGGAACACTAGAGCTGGCCCAACTCAGGGACCTGTTCTGCAGAGTATGCTTTCTACACCACATGGCTTGCTTCCTTCCTGGAATAGGGGCACTGTTGACAGAAGGGACTCCTTGAGGCCAGCCAGCCAGTCTCCATGCCTCTGAGGGTCTGTTTCTGGCTCACCTTCCTCCTCACAGCAGCTTCTTGTTGGACCTCACCCTGCAGGAGGGGTTGGCCCATCCATTATTCATCCTCAGGTTGGGGGGATCCTTGCTCTTCTTGGCCTTTAACATTTGCATATAACTTTATAACCAGTCCATCATGCCCCTACAAAAGCAACCCAGGGTTTTATTGAGATTGCAAGGTATTTTTAAAATAGCCTTCATGTAACTATTTGAGTTTTCTTTGTTGAGATAATTTGAATCCTAGAAGTGGGATATTCTATTTCTTCTTGGGTCAGTTTTATAATGTTGGACTTTTCTGGGATGAATTTCTGCATTTCATTTGAATGTTCAAGTTTATTAGCATGAAGTTTCCTACAATACTTTTCTTGTCTTTTTAATGTCTTTCACACGTATAATTGTTTCCTCCTTTTATTTCTAGATTTATTTTTTTTTGCAACTTTTTATTTCTGATTATTCTGACTACATTTTCTTAACCTGATGGTCTTTCCAAGGATGCTATTTTCTATATTGCTGGTTGCCATACAGTTTGCTTTATATTTAGTTCAATTTTTGCTTCTTCTTGATTACTGTTTTCTTATTTGTACTCTCTTTTGGTTTAATTTGCTCTTTGGGATGAGTATATAAGTTATAGAATTAAAGCCCTAATTTATTACAAGAAATCTGCATTTAAAATTAGAGAACTGCTGTGAATACCCATCTGTCCATTTGTCGCCATTTTTTACTTTAGTTCTATGAGGATGTTACTCAAGTACACACTGGAAGAGTGATTATATCTTCTCAGAGATTTGAAGCTTTCCCGAAGCCTACCTTTATCTCTGCTTGTGCCTTGATCTAGACAATTGCTCTGCCAAACATTTTCCTAAACAGACCGACTTCTTTTTGGCATTGTTTACATGGTATAATTTTCCCAATCTTTCTCTCTTTCTATTCTAAGTGAGTCCTTTATAATGAGAGCTTTGTTTTGATCCAGAGAGACATTTATTTGTGTCTTTTCATTAGAAGACTCCATCTCCTTCCATGTGATGGAACTTCTCAGGCATTCGGCTGTCAAATTACTCTGCTTTTTAACTTTTGACTTGCTTGTTTTATCTTTCCTTTTGTGTTTTGTCAAACCATACGATGTTTAGTTACATTTTCTTTATAGAATGGGATATCATAAACCATTTCACTCTTCTTTTAAGTGATTAGAGACTGCAATGTGGATATTGAAGTTTAATGCTAAATGTTACTTTTTTAGGAGAAAGCAGAGACTTCAGGACTGTTGAAGTTTATTTATGCACTTTCTGGCTTGTGGAGGCCTTTGTCATGTGGGGTGAGTGTGTGTGTGTGTGTGTGTGTGTGTGTGCATATATTAGACACCTCAAGTGACTGCTTTCATTACTCCTTTTTGTGGCCATTAATCACTCTGTGAACTCACATTTTTGTGCTACTTTTATTTCTTCTTCTCTCTTTCCCCCAAAGACTTGGGATTATTTCATTTTGGTTGGAGAACTCCCTTTGATATTTCCTTTTGTGTGGATAGTCTGGTAACAAAGGCCATTTTTTATTTGTCCGGAAAGTCTTTATTTCATTATAATCCTCAAAGGATATTTCTTCTGAGTTATTTTTGGTTATTTTGGCTGAGAAGTAACCTGTCAGCACACACCATTTCCTCTAATTAGAAGATAATAATGAATCAAAAAAAAAAGAGAGAAAAAAAAAAAAACCAGCTAGACTTTCATTCTGGGTAGTCACCAAGAATCCTAGCTCTGCCACCATTAGCTGCTGTCTCAAGATTTTAACCCATAACATGAGGATACAGGGCTCTTGCAGTGGTTTTGTGAAGACTGGAAATATTATTATTTATAGGTCTAATGACAACTACCAAATAATATAAATATTAGTATAAATGTTAATAAAAATGTTTTCAGTCGATTTCTTTTGTTCAGAAAATAGACTTTGGTACAGCTCCCCCACTTAGAAGTAAATGTAAAATTGTAGATATTTCAAATACATCAAATTTGATATCTAATTAATTAATCAATCAATTGATTTTGCAGTCCTGGGCCCTGCACATATTTGGCAAGCTCTTTGACACAGACCCACACCCCAGTCCTCAAGCTGATATTTTAAAAATCCTTCCATTAAATTATTTTTCAGAATGTATTTATTAAATTGTTAAAGTCAATTAAATAGTAGTTATTTAAGCAAAATTCTCTTCCTGCCAATCCCTTCTCACCTGTCTATCAGTACAGGGTCCTCCTCCCGCCCCCTGGGGAGGGAGGTTGAATGGTGGGTGTGGACTGAGCACAGGCTCCTGTGGGGACAGAAAGGTCACAGGGAAGAGGACTCTCCATCTGATTCCTCCCTGTCAGACACATGTTTTTCATCAGAAACTCATTAATGCTGCCTGGGAGGCTCCCACGCATCCCCCTTGTTTTCCTGGGTTTTTACAAAGAGATAAGTTTGTCAAGGCCGCAGTTTGCATATTTTTCTGTTAACAATTAATTACTGTCCCAACATCATATGTGACCCCAATTCTTCCACAATTCTGCTCATCTTATTAGCTGTGGCCCTCAAATGCAGGGTTGCTTGCTTTCTTTGCATAAGGGCTTAATGACAATTAAGTCCTCCCTGTGTGCCTTACAAAGGAACTGCCATTCTTAATGCCTGTTTTCACATCTCCAAAGCTGAGAAGGAAGTCTAGCCACTAAGAGCACAGGGTCTCTGATTAGCTGATTGCTAAGGGATAGGCAGCCACCTCTTCCTGGGTCTTTGTTAGGAAGCACACACCCAATGTCTTCTGATCATAAGAGTTCCTATTGGTTTTATTGATCTTCTCAATTGCTCCTTTGACTTCCTTTTAATTAATTTCTTTACTTTTCATCATTTTATTTTTTCTATTTGAGGTCATTATTTTCTTCTAATGTTTTTTTTTATAGTGCATCTATGATGATTTTTTCCTCTACATATATCTTCCATAACCTCCATGTAATTCTGTTTTCATTGTTGCTTCATGAAAATACAATGCAAACCGGAAACTTTCAGGTCCTGGGAACTGATTGATTACATTTTTTTTTCTTTAATTCATTAATTCCAAACATATGGAGCTGCAGATATTCAATTTAATGTTCTCTGAAAAAAGCACTTTGTTTTCTATTGATTGAGCAGATTTGATCCTTAAAATGATGTTGCTTTATGTTTCAAAGGAATTCTTTCATTTAGATACTGGCTTCTATTAAGTCCTTTAGTTTAAACTTGTTCAAACATTGCTTATTCTCACTCATTTTCAGCTGTTTAGTATTCAACTTCCAGGTGAGATGTTAAATCTCCCGACACTTACAAATGATTTGCCAAATTAACCTAATAATTTTGACATTTAAATTGTATGTTTAAATTATGTGCTTAGGTTCATGCAATTTCAGATGATCACACATTTCTTGTAGATGGTTCCTTAAATCATTATCTAATATTCTCTGTATCTCCCCCCATTTTTTTTTTTTTTGGCCTAAAGACCACTGTCTCTCATATTGACTAAAACTCCACCAGTAGTTGTTATGGTTTGATCTGCTCATGTGCCCAAGGGCTTGGATCCTAGGGCAGGAGTGTTCAGAGGCAGGGTTTGGGGTTGAGATTAGATGGTGTCCGTGGGTTAATTCACGGAGGGATTCATAGCTGTTGCCATTAGCGGGAGTGGCCGAACCCTCAGGAGTTGGGGCCTGGTTAGAGGAAGGAGGTCATTGAAGGCAGGCCCTGGAAGGTTTTTTCTGGTTTCTAGCCACTTCTATCTCTCTCTCTTTCCTGGCTGCCCTAAGCTGACAGCATTTTCTTCACCACACCCTTCTGTCATGATGTTCTGCCTCACCTTGGGTCCAGACCAGTAGAGCCAACCAACCATGGACTGAAATTCCTGAACTATATCTGAACCACCATAACTCTTTCCTCCTTTAAGTTGTTTGTCTCCGGTGTTTTGTCACAGTGATCGAAAACTATCTAACACAGTGTTAGTGGTTATTGTGTATAATTTTCTATTCTTTTCACTTCCTTATTTCATTATTATACTTTTAAGCGACTCCTGAACTGTGCTTTATTATTTTTTTTAATTTAAATATTAGGGCTCTGTAGCATAATTTCAAGTTAATCTGTATCTAAACACATAATCTGAGAATATATAATGCCAAAATTGCCAGAATTATATATTATTACTTCCTGAAATTTAGGTATCACTTGATTTTTAAAACCCCCATATTTGCTATTAAATTACTGTTTTTACTGCTCATGTTTTTACTTCTTTAAGCTTGCTTAAATTCATTTCCCACATGCCATCTACATGTGGACTTTAGAAAATTCTGCTTAGGATTTGATGTAAGCTCTCGAGCGTGAAGATGCTTTTCTGTCATCAATTTCAGATAATGCTTAGATTTTGCTCTTCAAATGTTGCCTCTGTTCATTTAAAAAAAAAAATTCTCCTATGAAAACCTGCTTATTTTCTCCTGCATGTGTCCTAACTTCTGTTGAATATTTTCAGTGCTTTGTCTCTCTGTGTTGTGTTCTAGGCAATTTCCTCAAATCCATGTTCCAGTTTATTAATTCTGTCTTC
>NW_026005776.1:403680-407567 GCF_001458135.2 Marmota marmota marmota | reverse complement strand
TGCTAAGTCCTTTGGCCACGTAAGGTGGCATATATTCCAAGGCTCAGGATGTGGGCAGCTTTGGGGACCAGTTTTCTGCTTGTCACATTGATCCCTATTTCAATGGTGGCACACTGAACTGTTCATTGATCCTCCCGACTAAGGCATGCACTTCAGGTATTAATAAATGTACTAATATTGGTTCATAACCTGTGAACAATGTACCAAACTGATATTGGATCTTGCAATCAGAGATCATGGGTATCCCCTACTGGTCGATGTGGGAATTCCACCCTATCTTTGAAGGAATCCTGTACATTTAAAACTTCTAAAATGGTATTGCTATAAAATTTCCTACTGCTCTTCAAACAGAGAGAACCCACCCACAGGGAGCATGCTGGGGGGAGGCAGCTGAACAATGAGGTCCAGACTGAGCTCTTTATGGGTGCACATCTTTATGTGAAGCAGAGTCCCCAGAGTGACCTGCTTTGTGGCTTCTGTGCAGGATGAGGTCACAGTTCTTGAAAGACACAAGATTGCTCGGGCGGCTGTGTGGTGCCCACATGGACCCAGCCTGGGGTAGCTGAGCTGGTTCTGGAAGTCCCCAGAGAGGATGCTGCCTCTTCTCAGGAGAAGCACAAGTCCCTGGGGTCGTGGCGCTTTTCAGACGGAGTGGTGTGGAGCTCTATTAATGAGTCTCTGTTTCTTGGTGACCTTGCTTTTCTGCCCATGTGCCTCTGTTTCCAGGGGCTGCTGTGCTCCAGGAATGACTGCAAGAAGACCAGGAGATATGCTCAGGTGTCTCGGGTGAGGGGGGCAAGCTGGTGTGAGACACGTGTGTGCCTGAGGTACTGTAAGTCCTGCTGTGATCACTTGGTCAGGTGCTACGCCTTGGAAGCACTCTCTTATTTCAATGCTCCCAGGCAAATGTTTTCAGGTCTGGAATATTAGTGGACTTGACATTCAGCATGGGATGCTGTTTTATGGAGGGACGTCCTCTGTGAAGGCGAGAACTCAGGGCAAGCAGCCTGTTCCCGGTCTGCACTCAGCACAGCTGAACACCCCTATTACTAACTAAGTGCTCACCTTTAAAGTTGTTGAAAGGGAGGAGAACTACAGCTTCCTGAGTAGGTATTGCAAGGACAGGGACCACCAGATAAGGACAAACTGGCCTTTTTTAATAATTCCAACTCGGGCTATAAATCTTGGAACTGTAACCAAGTTATTTCATTTCTTAAAAAAATCTTATTTTTTCGATAATTTTTTCTTAGCTAAGTTAGTCTTCTCTCTTCCCCTTCCTCAATGGAAATTAAGAAATAAGGCCAGAGGATCCTAAGATCTACCTTCATGAAATGATAGGAGACCTCATGGTCTAGATATGAAAACCTGCTTCAAAACAGTAAGTACTGTCAGTCACACAACCTCTGTGTGCTGAGTGTACCACATACTTGACAGTGTGTTACTGCTGCTTCTCAACACTGATGGACAATGATGGCCAGCATTTATCTGGTAAGGTAGCCAGTCTGCAAACTGCAGCCATAGTGTCCAATATGGCCCCAGGCCTGTTTTTATAACTCAAGTTTTATTAGAAACAGCCATGTCCATTCATTTAGATTTTACATATACTTGGGTTTTACTGTTTTGTTTTGTCAAAAAGATAGAGTTTGGTAGCTGTCATTTTGTCTGTGTGGCCTGTAAAGCTGGAAATATTTAAAAACCGGACCTTTCACAGAAGAGAGCTTACTGGCCCCCGATCTATGTCTTACATAACACATAGAGTTCATCTAATCCTCCCCGCAACTTGGCAAGATGCATGCTATTATTTAAGTGGTTTTGCAGAGGAGGAAATGAAGAATACAAGGAACTAATTTGCACAAGATTCAAGAGCCTATAAATAGGAGAGCCAGGGTCCTAATTCAGGTCCCTATATTTGATAGCATATGGTCTTTATCCCAAGCAACCTGCCAATCATCTATTGTCCACAGTCCAAATTATTTTTCCAGGGCTGTGCTTCTCTATCAAATGCATGTGCTTAGACCTTTCAAAAGAGATCTGAAGTGCTTGCAAAACCAGCTTGCACACACACATGGGCAGACTGTAGAATACACATGTTTAGTTACCTGAGCCCAATGTGATCTTAAGGCCATTGCTGTTATTACTTTATTCTGCACAGCATCTTTCTTAATTTGTTTCCCACGCTTATCCATTTGAGAAACTTCAAAATCAACTTACTAATGCTAGTAAATAATAAGGACCACATGGCCTCCACTGGGCTCCAATGAGGTACACTTACTAATTTCCTTTTAAAGATACATTATGTGTGTTCCAACAATTTTAATTTGCACTCTAGCAGGACGTTTTTCAACAGAATAAAGCTTTTGGCTGTTCAGAAGTGTCACGAGCAGATTATGTAACTTGCAGTGGTTAAAAACAGGCCTGGAATGAGCTTTAGGGATTTAAATTCTTTCCTGCTTACTTCATGGCTCTGTGCTTTGGAAGACAGTTTCTCAGTGCCTCAGTTTCCTCTCCGAAAATGGGCACCGTCACATACTGTTCATACAATGCCGGGACACGGTTAGAGCTCTGTGCAACCTGCTAATGTCCGAGGGACGTCCACAGCACCTTTACCAGCCGCAGTATGTACCAGCCTCCTCTGGTGTCCGAACATCCTATACAATCATGTTCTTGAGGTTGTAGTGAAGGTGCAGATAGACATGAGACCTGGGGTCTGCAGAGCAAGTTGATCCTGGGCTTGATGTCCCACGCTGATACGCTGTTGGGATCCCCAAGCTTGTGTCTTGTGCATGCATTTTGGGCACCTGCCTTTCCTGAGCATTGTGACTTCATCAGCACATCTGCCTGGTCTCATTTCATACTTTGTTGTTTCTGGCCCACTGCGGGTTTGTAAAACAAATAACCAATCTTGGACTATTTTGGTGGAAAACCAATTTTTATTTTGCTGCCTGAGCTCTGGAGTTTCCACTGTTTCTACTTCAAAAGTTTCTAAACATTTCCTGGGTAGCTGAGGGCCTGCAGGTTTCTTGCACTCATAACAGGCATTGAGAACCCCACCCCCCAAACCTGGGCAGCTTAAACAGAATGTTGACACAGTTAGCCCCCCATCTCCAGGAGGCGGGAAGCCTGCACACTGTCATCTTATCAGAGTAGCCCACTCCATCTTCCCCGGAGAGCGCAGCCAAGATGTTGTCCAAGACAACCATGGCTAGCCATCTTCATTTCAGCCTTGGGGCTTAAGCTGGATTCTTCCTAGACCAATGTATTTCACTCCTGATGCCCAATGATTCACCTAACCACCTTGCCAAGAGTATGATCATTGCCAAATTATAGCACATGTGGAGATCTGATTAAATCCATTGATCCAATTTTAGTGTGACTGAGTTATTGATATGGATGCGAATTAACTTATTTGTCTGCAGCCAGAGGCCAGTAACAGAATTGAAGAGAGATTATGTCTGGGTAACACTTGGCGTGGACAAAGAGCACATCTAATTCAGAGAGCGGCTGCATGGAGAGGCGGTTTCATGGGGCGCTAAGGTCGGCAGGAGTTCCCTGCAGAGCTGACCTTGCCTGTTGTCCTCAGCCCTGTGGACATGCTCTATCAGGGTTACAGGTAGCAACAAAATAAGTAACAAATATGTTACATGAATTTTTCCCATGAGTGACATAGTTTGGAATTCTAGGACAGGAGTATGCTTTATGCTACTGAGTCTAAAACACCTCAACCATGCATAGGTTAAATAGCAAAAGAATGACAAATACAAATATAGATATAAATCTATAAATATAGCAAAATGAGCTGATCACAAAGGACAAATACCATGCTACCCACTTACATGATGGACCTGAACCATCAAATCTCTATATTTGCAGAGATAGAAAGTGGCCTG
>NW_026005776.1:391871-403640 GCF_001458135.2 Marmota marmota marmota | reverse complement strand
TACCCCATCTACTGTAATTCATTTCTCTCCCTTGTTTTTTTTCCCTTTCCCCTCACTTCCTCTTATATGTAATTTTGTATAACAATGAGGGTCTCCTTCCATTTCCATACAATTTCCCTTCTCTCTGCCTTCCCCTCCCACCTCTCGTCCCTGTTTAATGGTAATCTTCTTCTCATGCTCTTCCTCCCTGCTCTGTTCTTAGTTGCCCTCCTTATATCAAAGAAGACATATAGAAGCATCGAGGTGTGGCTAATGGAGAAAACAGAACAGAAGGGATGGGAAGGAAGCAATTGAGAGGGGAATGACATTTCCCTGAGGACATTACACTCTGAAACTCACCCCCATGGTGTATGATGGGCCCCAAGTTGAGTTCTAGGAAACAGAACAGGCTACTCCAACAAGAGGAAGCTGCTTTAATGGGTATCAGAATAATCACAGGAAATGGTGGTTTTTGAGATAGCATGGATGATGCCTGGTCTATTAGATAGTGGCTGGGTAAAGCATCTTCCTCATCCAGCACAGAGTAGAATTCCAGGGCTCCGGCAGGAAATACTTATGTCTCTCTCAAGTAAAGAAGAGGAAGAGGAAGGAGAAAGATGGCGGGATCACCATTATATTTCCTTTAACAACAGGTTTTCCTCTTCAGCTCTTGCTTTTGGAATCTTAGCTGCAGCTGAGCAGTGCCCACCAGGGTTAACCATCCCCAGTGCTGGACTCAGACCCTGATGGGTGCCCCAGCCAGGCCTCCATGAGTCTGGAAGCTTCCAGGATGGCTGGTGGGAGCCCAGAACCAGGCAGGCTTCTGGCACATGGCTGACCCATGTCCTGCTGGACACTCATGGGCTCCTCTGAACATCTCTGGGTTCTCTGTGCTCTGCTCTCTTCTTCCAGGTTTTGACGTCTGGATCCTAACTGTGCCCAGCTCAGCTCTGTCCCCACAACCTGAGGCCTGCTGGACCTTCTCCCTCCCTGCAGCACAGCTGGGGTGTCCTACCCTGGCCCAAGCTGAAGGGCTTGGAGTCCATCCAGTTTGCATCCCTCTGCTCAGGGTCACTGTCTCTGGCTGGCTGACGTCCAGTGCTTTGAAATCATTATTTCCCATCCCCCCCACCACTTTTTGTCTGTAGCTGGTGGACAGGTAAGTCTATCCCCTGTCACTCCGTATGGGTTGGACAAGTGCTCCCTGCTCTTTAAGGTAAATTTTAATTGAATAATTTTTAAATAAAAATTCATCTTATAGTTGATATAAAGAAAGCTGCACAAATTGTAGGTGTAGGGCTCTAATTTTCACAAAGTTAACACATGTGCATAACGACAAAATCAAGAAATATGCCACTGGCACCGCAGAATGTCTCTTTCAACCCTGCAAGTCAGGACTTCCCCAGAATCAACCAATCTGATGAATTTCAGTGGCCATTTGGATATACTTTTCTGTATATGAAATACTTGCTTCAAAAATTTCCTTCAAAGATTTCTATTACATAACCTCTCCTTTTGTACATTTCTAGTGGTTCTGTGGCTTGCTTTTTCTTATTTGTGTGTGTGTGTGTGTGTATTTAAGCAGCTATACTGAGATGTTGTCCACAAATTTAAAAATCGCATATTATCAAAGGTGTGCAATTGTGAGGTTTTGATGCACATGTTCATTGTGAACTAACACTGTCATCAAACTAATTACTGCTGTTCTTTAGTAAATAAAATTCTTCAATTTATTGGGCCAATTCTGTCGTTTCCTATAAGGCTTCATTTCTTGTGGACTAATTAAGGAACTTGGCCTTACCCAAGGATGTGAAGTAATTCACCTCTGTTGCTTTTATTACTTGACCTCATGCCTTTGGACGTACAGACCATTCAGAGTTCTGTGTATGCTTCTCAGAGAAGTCCCACCCTTTTTTTCTCTTCCACCCCTGTGAACACTCACTGGAGCCACAACAGGGAGAGAGTGATTCTGCCCTGCCTGTACCAGGGTGGCCCTCCTGTCCCACTCCAGACAGCTGTGAACTGTCATCTCGTCTCCCCCGGAGCTATGAGGCTGCTGATTGCTATGTTGAGCTCCTTGGTCTTTTAATGAGCTTTCCTGGTAGGTTCTGCCTCCTCCCTGTGCAGATAAGGCATTATCAAATGCCTCCCACTCCCAGTTAATTTCTCTCTTTTCCCTTCTCCCCTGGCCCTGGGCCTTTAAGGTTTGAGCTACCCCAAGGGCCAGGAGCAACCGCTTAGGTTCCCCTAGCCTCTGGAGGCTGCAGAGAATGCTGGGGGGCTTCAACGTCTGCTGTGATTCCTGCGGAATACCACGGAGGTCGGGAGCTGGCTCAGAGCGCTCACATCAGCAAGGGCGTAGTCCAAGCTGTAGAGAGCATCAGGGAGGCCAGGCCCCCTTCACCAAGGCCTCTGCCCCCCCCAGCCCCGTCTCCCTTGACAGCTCTACAGTGCCTTCAAAAAAGCCACTTAAAAATATTTTAGCCATATGTTTTGGGAGATTTAATAAGTTACAATCTTGAATATTCTACCCAGGAGTGAATTTCCTGTCCGTATTTTTAGACATGGGATCTCTTGTAGATCATTTATTTATTGGCTCTTGAACTTCTGCTGTTTGGGGCTTAGCTAGACCCAATCAGGAATCCAAGTCTCCCGAGGTAGACAAGCGTCCACACAACTCCCCTCAGACAGCAGAGTTGGAAAGGAAAACGGAATCCACTTGTATCCCTGGGTGGCGCCAAAGTGGGTGTCAACATCCAGACCAACACCTCCCCTCCAACACCCACCTGCAGGTGCAGGCAGTGAAAACCCTCCCCTGAATTTATTTCCTTCCCCCAAAAAGGTCTTTCAATTATTATTTGAAAATCAGTCTCTGATCAGCACAAATGATAAACTTGAACCCAGCAGTTGTTCTGGGACTGGCAGGGGGGACGCCACAGGGATTAGCAATCAGAACATTTCAGGTGATGTATTTGTGGGATCTGAGGTGTCCATTTGGGAAATAGCCTCTCGGCTCCCAGGGGCTTACCTCTGCCTGCTTCAAGATTGTGCATGGCAACTGCCTGGCAACCACAGTACCCGACAGTGTGTGGACCACGGGAATCAAGAGGCACCTTCTCTGCAGATCTGGCATATGATGGCCTCTGAGCAGGACAGAGAAACTGTGGCCTGTTCCATGAAGCACAGCTCCGCCCTTGGGGTTGCCCTTACTTGACGCACTGAATCCTCAGCATCTGCAGATCCAGCACACAGGGCCTGGGTCAGGGTTTCTGTGGCAACCTTGTTTCAGTCTTCAGTTGTGTTTGAATTAAGGTGCAGGGGACAGCACGAGTGGGCCTTTCCCTCTTCCCCTGTGCCCTTCACAGAGAGCAGAGACAGACATGGGGAAACCACTCAGAAGGCCATCATGCATCAATACTTACACTACCTGCTTCCACCTTTTTTCTCTCCACAAACGATACAGAAATATCTTTTTGTCCATGTGTAACGTGTTCTATCACAGGTCCTCCAGTGCCGTTCTCCATGAGGATATAAATCACGTTCCTAATCGAGGTCTAAGCCAGTCAGCCAAACCCCATCTTCCTTGCCTTCTATTTGCCCTGTTTTCCAGCCTTGCCCCTCCCCCACCCCTGTATTCCTGGCCTCCCAGCCCCTCGGGAGCTGCTTGGCACCTCCAGGGCACCAGTGGCTTCTGTCCCTGGGCTTCCTTGCTTGTTAGAACCCCCGTGCGTAGGCTGTATGTGTGGCAGATACCTCTGTATCCTTTAAATCTCAGAGTTCAATCTTCCCCAGAAAGGTCTCCTCTGAGGATCCCATGGCAAAGGCTCCCTGGGCCTTCCCTCTGTCACCCTCCCTGTTTAGCCCTCCATGCACATAGCCTGGGACACGTTTGCCCTCCTCCTTTCTCATTGGAAAGCCAGCGTCAGGGAACAAGAGCCAGGTGAGCGCTAGTCCCCTCTGTCACCCTAGGCTTGTTGAAGAATCTGAGCACCAGTACAGTAAATTTTTATTAAACAAGTGACTGCATTAACAGAAATTAGCTTTAATAACTGGGCAATAAACTCTTGGATATAAGTCCTGGTGATTTTCTGCCTCTTAGAAACATAACCATCTTTCTGGCTGGGTATGAGCTGAGTTTCATGTAAGTCATGTTCAGGTTTGGTAGCCCCTACAGATTCAGAGGGGGGTTGTCACAGGATAACAGGGATCACTGAGAAAGACTGTCCCAAGGTGTATAGAGGGTGTTGACCCCTGCAACCTAGGAACAGACTGGACCTGGGATCTAAAATCTTGAGGTACCTCAGTGGAATTGGAGGTGGCACAGAAAGCCCCAGGGAAATAGGAGGGTGGGCCACTCTGCACCGGACCATGCTTCTTGCTCAGCAAGTATTGGGGAGGGGGGTCTCCAAGGAGAGCTCACAGGGTGCCTACATTCATCCTTCCTGGCCAGTGAAACCTGAAGTATGTGCACCATGAGCAAACTCTGATGAGTGTCATGCAGACATCCCTTGATTTGGAAATGTTTGCTTGTTATGTATCCAGTTCACACAGACTGTGCAAACAAACACATTTAAAAAAAAACAGGCATGCATCAAGTGTTATAACTGAAAAATTCAGAAGAGCTTTGACTTGGAAGTGACTTCATTCACATCCCACATGATCCGTCAAGCTCTTGTCCCCCACATGGTGTCTTTGTTTCACAAACATTCATGAGCCCCTGCTAGGAGAGGTGCTTTGTAGCAGGAACACAGGGCTGAGCATGAAAAGTCTGCCCAGGCACAAGCACCCACTACAAAAAAAGGCAAGGATTCCAGCCTATGTTTAAACTCTGGGCTGCACTGTTTTCTTAGGTGGAAGGATTCTTAGCAATATTCTCTCTACATGGGGTATCCTTCATTTCTAAGCTTATAACCTCCCAGCATTAGGTTTGATTAGAAAGGGAACTCTGTGTTTCTCCAGTACCAGAAATGCTCTGCACCTCCCAGGCCTAGGACTGCCCATGTCCCTAGCTCTAAACAGATCACAGTAGCAAAAGAAGGAAATGAACACATTTCTCAGAACTGAGCCACGGGCTGCTCTCTCGGAGCCCAAGAAGGTATTAGCCCCATAGAAACACACGGATGGAGAGCGGGAAGGAGGGCGCCCCCAAAGGGAATTTTCAGAGCTGCTAGTAGAAGGACCACCATGTTTTCAGGGCACAGAAACAGATGTAGTTAACTACATTTTAGAAATTACTTCCATTACTTCCTTGGGCCATATTCTCAGAAGTCAATGGTGGATGCAACGTGTGAATGCATTGTGTAGGCTTCTGATGCAATTGCTAATTGTCTTCCATTTATTTGTACACTCACCACTGTGTTTTTTTTTTTTTTTTTTTTTAGTAGTATAATATGTTAAAAGTCCTTATACTAAATGGATCTCTGATAACTAGGACTTTCCCCAGAGGTGTTAGCCTGATACTGTCCATTAGTTCAAGTTTCAATTACAGCTAAAGTGAGACCCTGGTAATAGCTTCCAGAGAGAGAGAGAGAGTCAAAGAAAGAAAGAGAAAGAGAGAGAGAGAGAGAGAGAGAGAGGCGAGATGGATCACCTTGGGAAAAGTCTGAACTCTGGCCTCACGTGGACAATGCCTAGTTGTTCCATTCTGATATTGTAAGAGTGTTCAGAACTTTCTGAGAAAAATGGCCACACTTCCTTTTTTCTTTGAAGAAGATCAACATCATGTTTTAAAGGAATATCTTCTCAAAAATAGTAATAAGGTGAAATAGGGGTAAATTGAAGCCAGACAGGGACCAAAAAAATCCAAGGTGACAGCTTCAATGTCGAATTTTCCACCAGAAGAAATGACACACTAGATATGTTATCAAATTAGCAAACTCTCTGGCTCCTTCTGAGTTTTGAGTCCCAGTTCCACTCAGCCTGTGCCACCTGTGCTTTGAAATCTCTCTGATTTTGATGGCTCTCATTAGAGTGTCCTTTCTGAACGTGGTTGAAATGGGAGAGAAAGCAAGTCACGCCTTGCAGAGACTGCCATCCTGAGTATCAACACGGAAGCAGATAAGTCAAGAATCCCCTGCTCCAGAGGGGCCTCTCCGGAGGCTGACTCCAGATTTGATGGATGAGGAAGTCAGCACCTGCAGAGCCTTGCTTGTTACTGCTGCCACTGCAGATTCATTGACTAGCTGTCCTTTTTCCCTCTCTGACCTTGAAAGTCCTGACAGACACTGGATTTGCCTGTGTGCATCACCTGGTCTCCATGGCAACAGCACCTGAAAATCAAAGCAGAGACAGCGGTTCCAGAGTCCATTTGTTTATGATTTTTTTTTTTTTAAATCTAAGTCAGGGCTTTGCAGTCCTGGATCGATAGGCGTTAACAAACCAGACAGTCCTCTGTTGTGGGGGCCGTCTTGTGTGTCACATGGTGTTTAGCAGCACTCCTGGCCTCTCCCTGCTAGATGCCAATAGCATCCTCTAATTGTGACAGCCCACATGATCTCAGTTACAGGTGCCAATTGGATCCTGTGGTGAGGACTCACTCCCTATTCAGAAACACTGAGCGAGGTCATTGGAACATAGGAACAAATTGGCTGGAATCTCATAGTTCTGTTCTTTTTCTTTTAATTTTCCATGAAGTTTCATCTGGTGGCCCCCTGGGAAGCTAGCAAATATCTAAAAAGAATGCAGAACTCTTTCCTCCTTAGGACCCCTCGGCACATGCTGCTGATTCCTTGTGCAAATTGAAGCCACAAATGATTATGAAGATTTAGGATGGTCCATGGAAAGCATCCCAACTTGTTCACAAAACTCTCCCAGTGAGATCACACATGACCTTAGGACCCCAGGATGCTGCCATGGTTTGCAGCTGCTGCTCAGTATATACAGGGCCCTGTCATCCCTTCTCCCAGGCTTATCATTTTAGGAACAAATTGGCATTATGCTAATAAGGTCATTAAAGCAAATCCCATGCATCTCTTTTCTCCCCCTATATGATAAGGTAAAAAACTGCCAAGGGAGCCAGGGAAACTGTTTTTACAAATAAGCTCTCTGCTCATGTTTGATGCTAGCTGTGCAGCCTCCTGACCATCAGCTTTCAGGAAACGACCTATCTGTGGTTATGTTTCCTCATTGGCAAATGATCATAATCATAATGCCAGTTCCAGAGGGCAGGATTACTAGTGGCTGTTTAGGACGTGGTCTTAGGTAGTGTCCTGTGTGTTAAAACTACCATATTATCCTTTTAGTAATTTTAAGCTGAGTACCAAGGGTCAGTTTTTCTCTTAAATTAATTTCACCAAATCACCAGTGCATGGCTGTTCTCAAAATTCTTTCCTTCTTTTTTTTTTTTTTGGTGGTAACTCACAGTAAGGGGTACATTTTGTATCATGACTCAACACATGATCACACACATTCAAAGTTGAACAGAAGTCTCAGAAATCTGTGCATATCCTTACTACCTGCAATGGGCTCTGGTATTTCTTATGGTATTCTCTATGCAACTCTGTTACTTTTTAAAATATATGGTGCCAGTCCATTGAATTTATTTCATTCCACTCATACATTGTGACTGGCAGTTTGAAACCCAAGGTTCTGAAAAGCAGGCTCAGCTCTAGGGAGCATGGTCTTTGCACAGTATTGCTAAAAGTGTTATGGCGAGATTGCAATAAATCACCAAGGAGATTTTAAAACAGGAGATGGAACCATCTTTATTCACCAGGTCGGGGTCTGGGTTCACCAGCTGGCAGGCCAAGGGTCGGGCTGCAAGTCTACACCCTTCGACCTCCTCCAAGAGTTAGAGTACATCTTTATACTCCAAAACCACATTAATCATAAGTGGCTCATAACCAGGAAGTGCGTCAAAATGACCCTAGTAGGGTCCAAGTTGAAGATTATTTACTAATGTCTAGATAATCATTCTCTGACAGGGTAAAAATGGGAACCAAAAAGAGAACAATTTTACATTGCATAAGAAGAACAGAAACATTTGCCTTTCTAAGCAGGGTCTGCTAAGCAGGATCAGGATGGCAGAGGCGGAGTTTTCTTATGGGAGAAGCATTTCTTACAAGACATGGAGTCCCAGGGTAAAATGCAGAAGGTTTGGTCATTGCCCATAGCCTGGCCCATAACAAAAGCAGACACTACTGGGTATGTGGTACGGGAACCAGCCTTTCGAAGGGGTCACATGTGCTCCTTTTTATAACAGTGGTGATTGCAATGTCCTGTCTCACAGCTGAGCTAAGCCAATGATCAAAATAAAATGTATGAGATCTGCCATAAAACCACGCTGGAAAAAAATGCCTGAAATCACCTGCATTGTAACCCAGCATGGCAGAGGCCTCAAGATGATGTGATACCCAACAAAGTTGAGTTCTGCTGCATCAGAGGTCCTAGTGTCCCACAGGGATGGTTTCCACCAGGGGAGTCGACAGTGGTTTTATCCAGTTAGTGGATGAGTCAGACACCTGGAGGTTGGGACTTCTTATTCCACTAAAACAACAGGTTGTAAGAGCATTTCCCTCCTGGCTGGGGTGGTTCATCCAAATTATCAAAGGGAATTGAACTGCTGCTATGCAAGAGGAGCAGAGAGAACAACACCTGGGCCCCCTTGATGGGTGCCCCTTAGCATTTCCTTGCTCAATTAGTACAGTTTAATTGAAAAATCAAAGCAACAATCATGGGGAGGGTTTGGGGAGCTTTTGGTCAAAGGATGCAAATGTGAAGTAGGAGGAATCCATTGAAGGAACTATTGTATAACTCTGAAGGATGTGTAAACAAAGCCAGAAGGAAGAGTTACTATTTTTAGCACAGAGAGGGAGTGCCAAGGACAGACTGGAGAGAGGGCCAGCTCTGAGGTGGAGACTGGGACTCCTTGCAGAGGGGTGGCACTAGCACTCCAGGTGAGGTTTGGAGGCACACAGTGAGGCCTGTGTGTAAGCAAACCACCACCCACCTGAGGAATGTGTCACACAGTAGCCACCCAGAATCTCTTCCCATTGAAGGAAGTCACCTGGGGGCCACATCCCTGCAGTCAGAAAAGGGATATGTTGGGACCTGGAGGAGCACATGTCTCTTTCAATTTCCAGGTAACGGGCAGGGAGCTATGTTGACAGGACTTAGGTCAGCATTATACAGTACATCCAAATGGTGGGTTTGGAGCTGAGAGTCGAGAATTCTGCGTCCTTTTCGTGGTGGCTCAGAGGCTCACCATCACACCGCTACCTACATTTAACCTCTGTAAAGTCATTTTGAATCAACTCTGTGTCCATCAGGACTTAGCAGAAGGGAAGCTGACTTACTATCACCTGCATCCTGAGATACCTGGATAGAAATACAAGCCCACCTCTGCAAATCCCTCCCTCCAGAATGCATGTGATCAAGTCTCAGATGCAAAAACCAGTTTACAGAAAACACAGGGGTTGGGTTAAGGACACCAGGACAACACATTCAGCCAGCATTAAGGGTCTCCAAGACCACCCTGTAGTTGAGGTTTCCCTGGAAGTTGTCATGGGACTCAGTGGATAGCTGCATTTGCGGCTGATTTACTACAGTGATGTGTTAAGAGCACACAGCTGGACGGCAAGGAAAGGCCTTGAGCTCTGCAGAAGTCCACCTGCAGGCTTCCTGTGCTCCTCCCTCCCTGTGGGGCACAGAATGCTCCCTCACCTGGCTGTGGAGATGCAGAGAGAGGGGATGTGGATCCGCCCATAGAAGCCTACCAGAGACTCAGCCCCCAGCCACACAGAGGAGGAAGGCTGGAGCTCATCCTTTCTCTGAAAGATGTGAGTGAGTGCACTGTGGTGCACAGAGCATGCTGTGGGCGGAGTGGGCAGAGGGTACCCTGTGGGTGCCATGTGCCTTATGAGTGACTGCACCCTGAGCGTGGTGGATTCTGTGGGATGAGCCTGTGGGTGGGGTGTTCCCGGTGAGTGCAGGGCTCCCTGTGGGTGGGGTGTACCCACTGGGTGGGGCTTTCTGGCAGGGGGGTGGCAGGGGAGAGGGGTTCCCAGTGGGCGGGGTGTACTGAATGGGCGGGGCTTCCCTGTGGGCGGGGCGTCCCTTGGGTGGGTGTTCCCTGTGATCACAGGGCTCCCTGTGGGCAGGGTGTCCCAGTGGGTGCAGGGTTCACTGTGGGGAGAAGTGTCCTCTCCCTCCGGGGGGAGTTGGGGAGGGAGGCAGTGGTGCAGGGGGGAAAAGTGTTTCACAGGAGCCAGAACCACTGGTGTGGGCCCTGGGGGGAGGTGGCAGTTGCTGAAGTGAGGAATCCTGCATTTCTCTGTGGGAGCCCAGGGTTCCCAGCAGGAGGCCAATGGGATGGAATCAAGAGGGATCTGCACGTGAGAAGGTTTGAGAGAAGCTGGGAGGCCTGGTGGACAGAGTGAAGGAAGGTTCCCTGGGGCCTTTGGGCTGGTGGAAGTGGGGCTGCACAGGCAGGGGAGTAGAGGCTGGCTGTCACTGTTAACCTTGGTGGTATATTAACAGAAACCACCTAAAGACCCCAAAGCAAGAGGTTGCTCAATCATGGCAAAACCCTGTAGACTGAAACATTTGGGGCATTAATAATATGCATAAGAAAAGCTTGGGGTGATTAAAAAAAAAGGTGTATGTTGAATCTGGAGTGAAGGGAGCAGGATTCCAAAGAGCTTGTCAGTAGGGACACAGGGCAATGAAAGGCCCCTGGGGAGTTCAGGCGGGGGAGGAATGCATCCACAATGTTTGGTTAAGAACTTTTCCAATCTTCTGCTTTTATGTTATCTTTAAATTTTTCTTCGATAAGAATTATTTTATAATAATCGGAAGGTTTTCTTTCTTTCTCTCTTTTTTTTCTTTTTTTTACTGCTAATCCCTATAAACTTGGAAGAGGGAAGTTCTCAAGGAAAAGGCTCCCTCCTGCATGAATGAGGAACAAGGAGGATTCTTTACTGAAATGACTCCATCTGAGATCTTCCTGCCAATTCCCAGGCCAAGATCAGGCAGCTGGTTGGGACCTGGGGCTCAGTAGCATGAACTGATTCATGAGAGAACCAGTGACACAGTGTCCACACGAATTTCCAGGCCCTCAAACTACAGATTCCGTAATTACACCTTGTTACACCTGCGGAACTATTTCAGGGGGAAGTACATCAGGAAAACAGCCAGGAAAGCATTTGCAATGGGAAATGGTAGAAAGTTATCAATGAAATGAAGAAGTTTGGGGGAGAGTTAACTGGGCCATCTTCCTTCTGGATCCTTTTGGCTGTGCCTTCATTGCAAGGAACAAAATGAGAAAAAAACTAATGGACCTGAGGCCTTGAAGTCGGGGAAACAGAAAAAAGGACCTCGTTCACCATATATTCTGCTAAATGAGTCAGTTCCCGCTGGTCCTGGAGCCATAAGGGCTCTGCAGTTTTCACTTGCCAGGAATAGGGTTTGAAACCCACACCAGCCATCAGCCCCTTCCAGGTGACCACAAGGGGATGCATGGGGGGTGGGGGGCGCCCAGTGCATGAAACCCAGGGTCAATTGGATCTGTGTTCCATGGCGCTCTGCAGAAGCCCACATTCCTGAGCAATGAACACAATTTAATTTGCTGTCAAGGGTAGTTTTGCTCACAAGCCAGTCTCAGTTAAAGGGAGGATGCTTTCCTGGGACAAATTTGGTTTTCGTTGCTGCCATGGGGCCATGAGAACAGCTGCCATTTACATGGGCTCGAGCTCGGTTTGGCTCATGATGTGGCCTGCTGTACTGATGGGATCTCCCAATGGCCTGGTCTGTGTGTGTGTGTGTGTGTGTGTGTGTGTGTGTGTGTGGTAGTCA
>NW_026005776.1:331581-391857 GCF_001458135.2 Marmota marmota marmota | reverse complement strand
CTTTTTCTTCTGTGGATAAGCAGGGCTGCCTTCCAATCCACTTTCTTTCCACCAAAATTCCATTTTACATTTACAGGTAAAATAAAAGCCATATTCTAGATTCACTAATTTTGGAAGATTTTCATGACACCATCCCAGAACATGAAGCATGGGGACAGACCCTATTCTCTCAGCACAAAGGCTATGATCTGGGAGTCATCCTGCCCAATGCTGTCTGCAGATACACTGCATCTGGCCTGCAGAAGGTGTAAAAATGTTTTACTTAGCATCCAATAAGTAAAAATAAAAACAAAAGCTTTTAACAAATAAATGCTCACTGTTGTGTTTTTGTGAAGCATTGGATGACACAGGGTACTGGGGAATGCATCCCCCTTGGCAGAGAGATTATGATACCATTTTTATTATTATTATTACTCTGGGGATTGAACTCAGGGGCACTCAACCACTGAGCCACATCCCCAGCCCTATTTTTTTGTATTTTATTTAGAGACAGGGGCTCACTGAGTTGCTTAGCACCTCACCTTTGCTGAGGCTGGCTTTGAACTAACAATCCTCCTGCCTCACCCTTCCAAGCCACTTGGATTATAGGTTTGTGTGGCCGCACTTGGCTGGGTCTGAGCCCTTTTAACCCACAGCCCCTCAAGCCCTCTCCAGGCGCCTGCAGTCTCCAGGTCTGTGTGCTAAGCAAGTAGACCTGGCTGCAGAAGTTCACTTTCTCATATGCTGGGCAGGGGCATGAAGCTGCCCAAGACCAGAGATCCAGATGAGGGGTGCTCATTCCTTGGTTCCCTACTCACGGTGTAAGGAATGCTAAGGAGTACTGTATACACACCATGGAGCAGGGGACGCTACCATAGGTCATCCTCTGTCCAGTCCTCTGCAAACCATTTTACTGCAACCCATATTTCCCCATAATAATATTCACCATTTACTTAACAACTATGTGTCAGTATTATTTCATGGAGTCTCCACAGAAACCCTAAGAGATGATATCTGTTGTGGTTTCTTTAAACATGAGAAATAATGGTGGTATTTTCCCATGACATAAGAAAGTATCAAGTTAACTGATACATTTTTCCTCTAGTTTTTTTTTCTTAAGCTTTGTAGAACCCAGTGTTGCATTGCACCTGATTTTTCTCACACTAACTTAGCAATCTTGAGCTACTTGAACAGGTGTCAGAAGCTATTGGTTCAAAAACAAGGAAAAGGAGGTAAAATTTCAGTCTGAGTCTGAAAAATAAACATGAATAAACAGGGGAGAACCCTTTGATGAGAGGAAAGCACATTCATTGTGATCAGAAGAAGTCATTAGCTTCTACTTGAAAATGGCCTCTCAGATGTCTGATTGAAACAAAGGGGCCTCCTCTCAGGGTTTCTGCTGGAGATGGTGTGGGCTGAGGTGCAGATGCTAAATTCATCCCAGAATATCAAACACACCTGTGCCCACCAGGTAGGGAGCAGGTGTGCTGGCAGAATGGGTAGGATTCTCTAAAAAAGAATAAAGATGTGCATTGTGGAATTAACATCCCCCACAATACCTCCGTGTAGCACGCGCCGTGCACATTCATTTGCCTTCATCAGGCAGATTTCTTCTGCACCTGACCTGAGAGGTCTCCTGACCCCAGGAGCTGCTGGAACAAACAGGCCAGGCAGGGAAACACGACTCTGAACAAACCCACACAGTAACCTGTCCTTAAAGGCGTCCACACAGAGCCTGGGATGTGTTTGCCAGCTTCTTGATCTTTATTCGTGTCACTGTCATTACTGTCGTGACTTGGTTCATTTATCATAAGCTGTTTCTCTAACAGTTGTGACTCACATGCAGTATTTCTCCTTAGCTGCTCTGCAGTACCTGTTCCTCCTCTGATGTGCTGTCAATATCTATTTAGGACATTGCTGTGCCGGGGTACCCTGCCATCTGCAGTTCACCAAGCTGGATTCTCAGCACCAACGTAAATTAGCAAAGCATTTCTCTGGGCAGAAGACTGCAGATGATACAATGGGGATGTCTATCAGAGAAACAGTTGAGCTCTGCTAATGAAGAGGATGAAAACTGGAGCCATAATGAGCTACTGTATCATAAATGAACATAAATTATATTGTCAGCACTATTTACAATTGTACATGGCACAGAGCCTTGCAATTACATCTATTCAATTATTGCATTCAGAGGACTTTTCAATAAAGATTTCTCACTGTGGCCAAACAGTCCATTTGGAAGCTTCTGTGGTACAATGGCATTCAAAACCAGCCGTGAAAGAATCCATCACTGCAGAGGAAGTAAAAAACTCTGGGCCAAGTGCCTAAGTTTAGCAACTTTTTGAAAAAGAAATATTTAAGGACTTAGGAATAAATCACAGTGACTATGACCTCTCTCTATGATTGTAGAAATGTTGAGCTGGTTTGCAAATATCATTGGAGTTTAGTCAACTTTTTTTTTTTTTTTTTAATGGTGCTGGGGATGGAAGCCTGGACTTCACACATGCCAGGCGAGCACTTTACCATTAAGCCACATGCCCAGCCTTGATCAACTTAGTTCTAACAAGAAAAGGAAAAAAAAATGTATACCAAAATTTGGAAACAAAATATGATACAAAAACTTCGCAAGTGTTGAAAATCCCTACTGAGCTTTAAAAGCACACAATCCATAAATATTTTCTGATTCATATTCAAGATAAAAGGGCTATTTAAAACATGGCATAATATATATTATTCTTTTTTTAGGGGAGGTACTGGGGATTGAACCCAGGGCCTCTTGGCCACTGAGCCACATCCCCAGCCCTAGCGTGTATTTTATTTAGAGACAAGGTCTCACTGAGTTGCTTAGGGCCTCACTTTTGCTGAGACTGGCTTTGAACTCACGATCCTCCTGCTTCAGCCTCCTGAGCCGCTGGGATTTCAGGCGTGCACCACAGCTCCTGGTTTATATTATTCTTAAATATAATTGAAAATGTGTTCTTAAGATCATCAAATGTCCAGACAGTGTTCAAATTCCCTTGTCCATTGGAGCCTTCTTTTCTAATCTCTAATCGGTCATTTATAGATGTTGTGTCTTTTTCTTCTGTGGATAAGCAGGGCTGCCTTCCAATCCACTTTCTTTCCACCAAACTTAGCAAATCCTGTGATTACATTCATCTTCACTAGAGTCTCTGCAGCTGCTCATTCCATCATGACCAAGCTTGGCTTTTGGTAGGCATCAAGCTAAATAACCCAATTACAGAGACAAAATCAGGCTTAGCTTGGTTTAAAAATCGAATTGTGTTACCAGCCTAGTGGAAAGTCGCATCATTGGACTGGGAGAGATGAATTTCACTTTTAAAAGAATGAAAGTGATCATTAAGCTTTTGGCTTCAAGGGCCAAGATGAGAACCACAAGTACTGGGGCCAGAAAACGGACACTGGCATCTTCCCCACAGAACTTCCCACAGAGTGTCCAAGGCAGGGTGGGCCTTCTGCTCCAGATATCTACTACCCACTGGCCATTAGACCAAGCCAACTAATACCGACTTAGGATGATTTCAATCATATGTAGAAAAGAATATCAAAAAGCTCTATTTGGGAAATACCTGTCAGAATAACAGGCACAGGGATGTGTCAATGGTTTCTGTGATGTGAAATGGGGCAAAGCTTCTTTATATTCTTTGGTATTTTTGGATGTTGGTGCACCATGCTATGAGGAAGCACAAGCAGCCTGTGGAGAGCCCAGGTACAGCAGAAATGGGCCATAGGACTTGCACCCATGGGACTGCGTGGACGTTCAGGGATGCCCTGTCCCCAGTCACATGTCAGAGCTCACAGCAGCAGAGCTCAGGTGAGTCTGGCCCAGGTGAAGGTGCCGGGGTAAGATAGGTGGTCACATTTTTCTCAGCAACTGTATGGGGAGGAGTGTTGCTATCTGGCAATGGATAACTGACCACCCAGCAAGTGCCATTGGAGGGCCCATGGCAGGGAGTGCTAAGAAGCTGGAATCGGTCTGTCTTGGGGTCTTGTTTACAAACTCTAGCTTTGGGGCTGCTCTTTGGTACAGTGAAACTGACACTGCTTCTTCCTGTAGTTACTCAGCTGCACTCAGTGGGAGAAGTGGTCTAGCATCCCTCACTCATAAATGAAAAATACTGGGCTTTGGTATTTTTAAAAATATTTCCCAAATTCCCACTTTAGTAATAAGAGTATTTTTAAAGATAAATTGTCTTACAGGCAATGTTTCTTGTGTCCAGTTTTTAGCAACATATGTCAAAGTAATTTCATTTAAGAATAATTTTAAAATTTTTGGTCTGGACCACATGTGTGAGCTGAAAAAGTAAAGTTAACAGCAAAATGAGTCTGACCTGTGTTTTATTCCCACAGTGTTTTCATTTTAGCTGGGGGGACCGATGAGAAGAGACCAACCTGAAGCAAATTAGTTCATTATTATACTAAGGACAGAAATGTATCCCCAAACAAATGAGTGCCACACCTACCATGACACACACATTAGCCACAGGACAGCTGACACTGACGTTAACAACCACAAGGAAGATTTACTAGGAAAACTGAAATCAAAATACAACTTTAGGCAACTTAATTTCATTGCATAACATTGGTAATAGAGAATATTTGGATATTTTCAACACCCTTGTGGTGATCCTGCAGACATGCTCCATAGGCACTGGACTCTGACCATTTTGGTGGAAATAGCAGGCTATTTGAATAAATAGCAGGCTATCAGATGCATGCACCATTCTCTGTTTCTAGCTTCAACTCCAGGAATTATTTCAGGAATTAATTTTCTGTTTTTGATGGAAATGCCATAACTGCTTTGGTTTGCCCCCATCCTGAATTTCCAGAAGTTTCCACATGGTAAATCTAGATGTCTCTAACATGGCCCTCAGCGGTCCCCACCTCAGGGTTTGAATCAGTGATTCTCCTCCCAGGAACAGAACACAGCCAACCTGATGAGACCTCTGCTCCTAGATCAGGCTGCAGAAGACTGCTGGGAGGAGCCTCTGCCCTCCCTGGCAGAGCGGGGGGTTGGGGGTGGAGGGTTTGAGTGACAGAACTGGGACTGCAACTGCCAGGAGAGTTAGTCACGTGTGTGACAGCAAGTCTGAGATCCTGGTAGCAAGGGTGACTTCTCTGTTACTGCCTCCTAAGATCCTTGAGCCAGAACTACCGGCTAAGTCGACCTTGGGTCCTTGATTCAAATAAACTATGAGCCAATAAATGCCTGTTGCTTCCAGCCTCTGAGTTTTGGAGTATTCTGTGACACCTGTGTAAATGATAAATAATAAAGCACAATGCCTGCTTGGAGCACAGTCTACACTTTGCTTCCAGTGACATGAGATTTACAAGGAGTAGGGCGCTGACTGTAATATCAGCAGGAAAGTTTTTTGCAAAGAAGCAAGTTCACAAATACCAGGATACCCAGAAAAAAATATAAGAATCTCTCTCCTCTCTCTATCTATATCTATCTCTCTAATATACATACACATATGCATATATCAGAAATATATATATATATATATATATATATATATATATATATATCATGTGTGTGTATTTCTAAGTCTAAAGAAAACATATAAAGTAGCCAATTTGACCCTCAATCAAATTGGNATATCCAAATATTCTCTATTACCAATGTTATGCAATGAAATTAAGTTGCCTAAAGTTGTATTTTGATTTCAGTTTTCCTAGTAAATCTTCCTTGTGGTTGTTAACGTCAGTGTCAGCTGTCCTGTGGCTAATGTGTGTGTATTTCTAAGTCAAAGAAAACATATAAATGCCATTTGCCCTCAATCAATGGTAATTTTAGATATTGAGACATTACCTGACATAAATGATTAAAGAATGAATAGGAGGGAAAAATAAAGGGGAAAAAAGATTCTTGAGAAAAAAATGGAAAACAAAAGCCAAGATGGGAGGAGAAGGGAGAGAAGGGAAAAAGTGGAAACCCTTGTATCAAGTGAAGATTTAGCAGCTATTTCTATGGCTATGACTTTAAAATGTGAGTATTTAACATCACAAGCCATCTAGAAAACTCTGAGAAAGCAGCATTGAGGTGATTTTGTTGTGATCATGGGCATCCACTGCACAAGGGTCCACACTGCAGCATCATGTCCTGAGCTTAACAAAGGTGGCCTGAGGTGAGACCCCCAGTCAAACATCAAACACACTTACAAATGTGTTCTTCTCAAGCAACCTAACAGGTGTGCTCCAGAACACGGCATTAGACAGGTGTTTCTAGACAATAAAACATGCCAATGTCAAATGTTTCTAGACAATAAAACATGCCAATGTCAAATATATGTGTATAGATGATAGATAGATAGATAAAGATATAGATATACAGATAAAATATGTTTAAATAAATTGATTTTGTAACTATTAGAATGGAAACAATGCATCATCTCTAGTATTGTGTAGAATGTATGCTTTTAAAATTATTATTGGTGCATATTAATCATATTCATCAAAGAGACTCCCTGTGCACTCCACATGGTGCATCCTGGACTTCTCCAGCTGCCAGGCCCTGGAAAACCCTGTTCAATTGTGTCTGTTTTACTATCTGCTATCCTATGCCATCTCTAGCACCTGTTCCATTCTGTACTTCTATAGAATGGGTTGACTTGCTGGTTTGCATAAATGATTGAGGACATTGGCATTTGTCTTTTGTGTCTTGCTCATTTCCCTCAACATAATGTTCTCCAGTTCCATCCTGAAAGAAAAGTGACCACAATACTTGGAGCAACCAAGAGATCTTTATTGCAGCAGTGCAACAGAGGAGAAGAGAGAGAAAGAGAAGGGGAGAGAGGGGGGTGGGAGGGAGGGAGAAAGGAGAGGAGAGAGCACGTGCGCAAAGGAGATAGAGCAAGAGAGAAGAGAGAGAGACAGAGAGAGCAAGAGAGAGAGGCCCAGCAGGAGGGAGTTTTTATAGCCCAAATCTAATAGGGTCTCTGGGTTTGCAAGCTGCCTTGTTGGCACACAAGTGGGTTAAGTGTTCAGCCTTGAGCGGGGGCTTGGGTGTTTGGGCTTGAAGCAAACAGGTGATAAAGAATCAGACGGAGGGTTAGAGAAGCCAGGTCATCCTGCAGCTAGCTTTGTTTGGCATGCCCTGCAGACAGCTTACTCAGCCTGTCCTGCACCTAACACATCCATGTTGCTGAAAATGCAGGATTTTGCTCTTTTCATGGCTGAGTCACATTCCATTGTGTAAATACTCCATGTTTTCTTTATCCACTGGAGAGCACCTGGGTTTAACTAAATTCACTGATACTATGAGTAGATTTGGGCTTTTTAATTTACTTGTTTAACAGTTTATATATTCAAGTTCTTTTTTCTCTCTTCTTCTCACTGAGAAAATGTCTATTCATGTAAAACTATCTCCCATGGGGTTACAGATCTCTGCTCACAGAGGCCCCTCAGTTGTTATAGCTGATTGGAAAATGGGTTGCACACTGAGGCACATTCACTGATAATAAATGTCATTGAATGTTTAAGATATTCTGGCAACTAACAGGATTTTGAGTTGAGCAACCTGTAACTTCAATCAGCAATTTAGACATCACAAAGCATATCAGGAAAATAATAATAATAACTTTGCCTATCAACCATGGTCCATACTAATATGGCCATCCAGAAAGAAAATCTATTAATTAAGGAATTGCAATAAGAAACAAAATATCATATATTCCCCAGAAGAACATCAATGTGCCTTGGAATTTAGAAGAAACAAGTACCAAGAACAAATATTTAGGTCACTACTGATTCCAAACAACAACAAAAATATGTAAATCAGTTGCAGTAAAAAAGTAAGAAAGAATGTTACAAGAAAATGCTTCCTTATGCCATTCCATTTCAGGTGGTTGCAATATTAGAAGAAGATTAGGTATATGCATGCGTTATCTGAAACTTTACACATTCAAGTTGCTTCTCCTATTTTTACTGCAAAAATGTCCGCTCACATAAAAATATTTACCCAGGGTTAAAGGCCTCTGCTAGCAGAGACTTTGAGACCCAAGAGCTATAGCTGA
This sequence comes from Marmota marmota marmota, assembly GCF_001458135.2. Classification (NCBI taxonomy): domain Eukaryota; kingdom Metazoa; phylum Chordata; class Mammalia; order Rodentia; family Sciuridae; genus Marmota; species Marmota marmota. Next base: position 383,845 of record NW_026005776.1, on the reverse strand, counting down.
TTGGAAAATGAGTTCAGTAACCAATTCAGACCACTTAAATGATGGCATGACAGCCTTTGAATTAGGAAAGCAACAAGGTCACAGGAAATATAAATGCATTTTTTTTTTACTTAAACAAGAAAACAAATAGTTGAGAGAGATGCTGCAAATAAAAACAGAATCCTTTGTGGAACTTAGGGAAAAAGATACATCAGAATGAACGTCTTGCTGAACATCAGTGATTGCAAGTGACCTGGGCCTAAGGAAAAGCCAAAGAGCTGTTGAACCTCTTTTCTACTAGGGAATCTTGACTTGAATAACCCAAAACACAAACTCAATCCTTTTGAATTCTCTTTGAGATTCTTTTCCTTAAATAAAGAGAATTGGTGGTACCATTTTGAATGGACAGAATCAACACTGGTCACAGACATTTTTCCTACATAAAGTTGTGAAATAGTGAAAATATCAGGTCATTGTTTAATAGGTGCACGAATGGAAAGTTCTAGAAGGACTTCCAGACACACAGGGTGTTGACAGCCATGCTGCTGGTTCTCAGGCAGATGCTTGGATGATATGAGGAAATTGGAAGAGGGATCTGTTTTAAAATATGCAGATTGCTCCACGGTTTGGTGACCATCACTTCTCCATGGGACAGTTCATCCTTTCTGTGTGGATGAAGGCGCATGCACTTAGTTATCACCAAATCTCAGCTTTAGAAAAGTGCCGTCTTCCAGTTTCTGCAGACACGTTTTGACTGAGAAGTCAGATTAAAAGAAGGTATTCATGCTTTACGGACATCTCCATGAAAAGTAGTGAATTTATTTTAACCTGCGAGTGTCGTGAGTAGTATTGGCTACCAAGTGTCCCTAACTTGATTAAACAGAAGATTATTTCAGAAAGGAGGGAACAATGTTGCTTTTTTGAGAAGGGAGGCATGAGAAGAGATGTATTAAGTGGGTTAAACTGAACAGAAAGAAAGTAAATTGGTTGATTCAAAGTGAAGAATGAAGATGAGCTTTTTTTTCTTAAGGATTTTTTCATTTTCATTTTTCTTGGTCATTTAACTGACAAAGATGAGAGGTAGTACAAAGCCAGCTAAGCACATCATTTCAGAGTCAATCGAGAATCCCTCTTGCTTACAAAAGCCTTTGCACCTTTAAAAGAGTTATTTCAAGGTACTGGTAACAAGGATATTGTAATTTCGATTATATTTTCTTCATCTGCTCTTGAGCATCTTCATGTTTTTTTTGCCAACTTTCAAGTAGAAAAAGCAACAATTTCACTGATTGAGAATTATTTATCTTTTTATTTGTTATAAAAGAGAAAAATTTATAATATTTAAGCAGCTCAACTACTATCAAATAAGGAATGAAATTTTAATACCATTTAGCATAAAAGCTTTTATTATTTTGTCCTGATTATAGAGCAATCTGAGGTAATGACCTAATTATATTGATATCTATCTTTAAATTCTATGTGCATCTAGTTTATATTAACCTACATATAAGGTACTTTATTTGTATCTAATCTCTGGGTAATCTAAAGATTACAGACAAATCTGTACTAATCTGTTAGTCTGCAACTAATCTATTATATCTAATCTATAGGTGATAGATACATATCTGTTAATCCTTCTAAGATACTTTGTCTTTAATCTACAGATAGATATACTTAAATAACTAATGTGCCCACATAATTTGAAATTAGCATAAGTAGAAAATTCTACCTTTCTATATATTACTTGTTAAAGAAACATTGATTCACTAAGAATATATTTTATGCATAATTTCTCATAGTTCAAACTGTCAAGATTGCTTTTCACTTTTGAATTTTTGTCTTAAATTTGGGATAGGGTATATTTGAGGTTAATTAGAAAAAAATAATTGTATAAATATTAACAGGATTCTTACATACTACGGTCTTTATTTTAGAATTGTTTATTGCTATGTTTGAAAAAATCCTTAACCGAGTGGCTCAAAAGAACAACGTCCATTTTCCCCATTTCATTCCACTTGAGAGGGGCTGGAAGGGGCTTGGTCATCTCTGCTCCTCTGGGCCTCAGCCAGGTGGTGGGAGGCTAAGGAGTGGCCCATGGGCTCTCTTATGTGCATGCCAGGGAGATGCTAATGTCACCCTCACCTCAGCTGGGTCTTTCCAAGTGGCCCCTGGGCTCCTAGAGAGAGTGGTGGTTGGATTCCAAGCATGAGGGACCCAGATGACCAAGCAGCAGCTGAATTGCCTTTTCTATGCTGAATCTGTTGACCCCACAGCCTCACTTCTGATGCATCCCATCCTCAGGACAGTCATGAAAGCTTACTTGGCTCCAGAAAAACAAAACAAATAAACAAAAACACTCCAAATTTGGGGAAGAGAACATTGTGACCTTTTTTGGAAAACACAGTCTTCCATATTGAGTATAGCTGTTATTTTTAGAGTTAATTTTCATCACATAAATCATGAAAGCAGCAGAGTTGACACTGATTCTAGAAGTGGGCAGAAGACATTATGTTATTCAGGTAAGGCGTGCCAAGGAAGAGCTGTGGTCTTCACTGCAACCTGGACCCATGTTCTGATTGGGGAGGCCACTGCTCTGACAGCCCAGAAGTTGTGCCCCTCATTCCCTCAAGGACTTTTTTTTGCTGACTTAACTAACACTAAACCTCCTGAACTAAGGAAAGTAGCACTTTTGTTGTTGGTGACCTGACAAGAAATGAACATTTAATAAGCACAGAACTCACTTTCCCAGCTCTGGGAAATGGAAAAGGCCCAGTCAGTAGGGGCAGAGGTTCAGAAGCCTGGGATGAGGTCTCATTTCTCTATCCCATGCACCTCTGTGCCCTGAATTCCAAGGATGTGAACATGTACCTCACCTTCCAGGTGGCAGGGCTGCAGGAGAGGAGGGAGTCTCCCCTCTGGCTCCCAGGTCACAGAGGGCATGACCCTTCGTATTCGTCATGTATGGTTTAGCTTTCTGTTTTCTAAAGCTTGGACATCTGGGCCTTGCTGGGCCGAAAGGGACTGCCCTTCCCAGGGCTAGATAATTCTTAGAGCAAGCGGAGAATGGAGCTTTGTTTACGTCTGAGCTGGCTAACCAGCTCCAGGTCTCCACCATCTGCTCACTGGGGGGTCCCTTACCCTGGGCCATTTTGCCAGTCCTAACCAAAGAGCCCACTGAAGTCATCAAACCAGTTGGCCAACCTGCCCCCCCACCTGCCCTCTTGCTTCCCCTAGAGCTACCATGAAGCCTCTGGGTCAGCTTGGCCCCTCACTGGCTCTGCATCCAGGACATGATCTGTGTGGCCCCTGAGGTTGCACGTCCTTCCCCTCGAGAAATGAGCATCACAAAGTCTCTGTTCTGTGGTGGTGGGACTGCTGCTCTCACGGTACCTGAATAATGATAAAAAAAACCAAAAACAAAAACAAAACTATATTCTAAATCACTCTTTAAATAAAAACCTCAAATCAGCAGAAATGGTCAAGCGATTGTCTCTTAACTCACTATAATAAGAAAAAAAAAAGAGTTAGTGAGGTCTGGGCGTATAACTCGGAATAGTAGTCAGGAGACTCAGGGTTGTTCCTTTGTCTTTGACCCTGTGGGTCAGAATTTCAGGTGGAACATATTAATTTATTTTCAATTGCTCTGCTGCCAAAGTTGCTGACCAGTGAGCCATCAGCTGAAAGGGCGCCAGTTAGACACCTTTTGATGAGGTTCTAACTTTAAGAAATGACCTTGGAGACCAGGATAGAAGGAAGAAATCCCAAAGGCAGAAATGACCCTCCATTTATCCACTGGCCAGAGAGGGGGGCCTAGAGCTTCTATTTAACAGCGCCCACGTTCATGTGATACAGCCTCAAGCAGCTATGGCAGATGTCTCTGGATTTCCAGAAAGAATTATTCACAAATGTGATCCATCCACTGACCTAATAATGCTTATTCTACCAAAAAGAAAAAAATATATATTTGTCTCAAAGATCTTTCACTGGGGAGCATGAAGTATAACAAACTGGGGCAAATTTATGTTTCATTCATGGAGAAAATAAATTAATATATTGTCAGTCACAAGAACAGAATTAAGATACATCTCCCCATGTGATCCATGGGAGATAAATTGGTTCCTAGAAGATAGAATAAATCCACACCAGTCTCTGAATTCCAGGATGAACATGAACACATTTCTTTAGAAATCTCATCTTCCTAATTCCATCAGCAAATGACTCTTGCTTCACCTGACAGCCAGAAAATTATAGGTTTCAAAATAGCTCTTCTTTTTGCAACGATTTACAACCACCATGAGGGACTTAAGTTTGTGTGTTCCTTGGCTGAGTGTTAGTTGAGTTAAAAATGTGTTAATCACAAGCATCAATAAAGTAGGAACACACTGAATGCAGAGGAAACCCTAGTTGGTTATTTCCTGGGATAATTTCTAGAAGTAGAATTTCTGAGTTGAACATTTGTGTAGCCTTTAAAATGCTGGACTGCTTTGGCCATTTTCTTTCATGGAGGGTGCACCCACTGCCACCAAGGTAGCTGTGGGCACCTGGGCCTGGTGCCCCACACCTGCACATTCCCAGGCAGGTGCCTCTCTCCACCATGAATGCCATCCTGGTCACACCTTAGCAAGAATGTTACCCTCAGGTTCCAAACACAGATGGTGGCTACCAAAGGAGGCCCCAGCATAGGCACAGGCTCGAAGTCCACCCTTGCTGTGGGCCAGGATGCTGGCATTCCTTCCAGAGCGGGAAGGAGCCAGTGGCAAGCTGCTCCTGCAGGAGAGCTTGGGAAGGAGAGAGGCTGGAGCAGAGCTCTTGTTTTCCCCTGCCCACGACCAGCTCAGCTTAACAGGAAGCCAAGAGCCTGTGACGAGAGGACAATTCACTTCTCACCATGAGAAACCTTCTTTTCAAAGGATCACCTTAAAGATAAATAAAACAGACTTTTTTGATATCACAAACTTATCAAGAAAAAACAATCAAGAAGAAACAAAGCATAAAAAGTCCAAGGGTACAGGGGATGCAGAGGAAAAGTCCATCCCAGCTCAGGGGCCCACCCCCGCCATGATCTTCTTCCTGAAGCACACCATGCGTGGACAAGCACACCTGGGTCATCCTTGCACACCTGGTGAGTGTCCCCATAGAGAACACGTGTGACTCATGACCATTGGGACAAACAGAACACGCCTCCATGTAGCAGCCCGGCTTCTCCTGTCTTCCTCCGCCTGCCTTCACCCCAACAGAGGCCCCGGGTCTGTATTTGCACTTTACATCAAGGACTTTGTAGAGTGAGCATGTGCTTTGGTGGTTCTGGATTGTCTTCACTCAACATTGTGTCTGTTAATTGTTCATTTTATCCATTATTTTATGTGTAATTTTAGATTTTGCATTCTCAGTATTGGAGAGTCTGTTATCATATATTATGAATTTGTGTGTGTGTGTGTGTGTGTGTAATATGGTTTTGTTTACTCAACCTTGGGATATTTGGGTTGTTTCTGGCTCTTTAAACTACTGCTGTTTTAAACATTCTAGTTTGTGTATTTTGGAAAAGAGTATGCACAGAGTTCTGTTGAGTGTATGTAGGGGTGTTGTTGATGGATCAGAGCCCATGCCTATGTTTACCTTTGGTCAATAATAAGCTTTTTGGCTTGTAGTACTAAACAAATTTATGAAGTGATTGCATTGATTTCAATGTTCTGAATTTTATTTTTTAATCATTTGTAACATCTAATCTTACCAACCATTTTCTTGAGTAAGCCTATTGCCTGTTAGATTTTATACATTTGTCTTAGGCATGTAGCTTTCCTGGAGAGAGAGAAAAGAGAGAGAGAGAGATGGGGAGGGTGGGGAGAGAGGAGGAGGAGGAGGAGGAGAAGGAGGAGGAGGAAGAGGAGGAGGAGGAGGAGAGGGAAAGGGGGAGAAAGAGGAGAGGGAGAGGGGGAGGGAGAGAAAGAGAGAAGGAGAGAGAGAATGAGAAGAAGAGAGGTTAAACCCCCTCTTTAGATGAGGCTGAAAGTTTTTATGTTCATTTGGAGCCAAGTTGCCTGGGTTCACATCTGGTTCTCTGTTTTGGTAGCTGTGTGACACTGGACAAGTCCTGAATCTCTGCACCCCAGTTTTCTCCTCTGAGGTTGAGACAACAGAAGCCCCCACCCCAGCAGCTGGCTGTGGTGATGGCGTAGACGTGTGGTGCTCTTGGAGCAGTGCCTGTGTCCTGCAGTAGCTGAATGTGTTTGCTTCCACTGCTTCTTTCAAGAGGAGCCTGAAGACAATTCCAATCAGCAAAGGCAATGAGATTATTTTAATGGTAGAAAAATGTGAAAATAACACATTTAAAACTGGTTTTTACAATGCTCTTTTAAAATATTATTCTACATAGGACAAGAGGAAATGCAATATTGGAAATACCCTGAGACAGGAATCAAGAACTTCATTACCATGTCCCCCCCACACACACACTGCTGCCCAGGTGACCTGGGAAAGCCCCTTTCCTTTCAAGGTTCCTGAATTTCACGTCATGTGAAAACAGTGGTGAGTCCCTGGATGTGGTGGGCTGGGATGACACCCACCTGGGTCCTCTTTGGAGGGAGGATACAGCAGTCTTCCTGACCACCATTTTACTTATGTATAGGTATAGTTAGTGCATGACCAAAACCCTGTCCCCTCTTTTTGTCCTCATTCCCCAGAAGGCAGCCTCTGACTCCTGGAAATCAACCATGACTGGCTTAAGCTTTCTGGGTCCAGCAGGGGCCTTGCAGTCGTAGGAGGAGGTCAGCAGCAGCTTCCAGGGAGTGGAAACTCCAGCTTATGCTGGAATGCATGGGGAGAGAACCTCACCTTTGCCTTCCAACATTCTGGATGCCACCTGTGGTCACCATACATGTGGGGTGGCATGGAAGGACAGGCTTCAAGACCAAAGCCAGTGCTCCGAAGAAGATGGACTTGGGGAGAACAGTCTTGCCTTTCAGGGCCTTTATTGATCCAAACTCAAGACTTCCCTCTCTGGGTTTTCCATGAGAATTGAATAATTGCCCCCTGATTTAACGCAGAGGGCGGGGTCTTTTTTTGTTATCTGCAACCATCCACATCCTAAGTGATGCGATCCAGTACCCAGTGGGGTGGAGGGAGCCGAGGCAGGGGCACAGAGCTCCTCTGCACCCCAGGGCTTCTTCACAGACCTTCCCTGTGCTCTTGGCCCCCTCCATTCCCCTCTGCCCCCGAGCCCTGTGCCTGGCTTGGTCCTAATCCTTCCCACCTCCACCAAGACCTTTTCCCCTCAGGGCCATGGCATCTGACTCTCAGGCTGAATTGGCGTCTTCCCCTGGTGCATTCACTGCAAGGTTCAAGGAGAATTTCTTCCCTCCCCATGCATGGATCAGAACCCCAGATGCACAGAATGCGACCTGTCAACTGCTCAGTCCCTTGAGGACGGAGACCACTGGTTTATTTCTGTGTCCTAGGTCTTGGGCTTCTCAGCACAGTGCCTGGCAGAGGGAGGGCTTGATCAATAAAGACCACATTAGCCTGAGGCTGTCTACTCGCTGCAGGATGTCTGTGCAGCTTCCTGCCTCCTCCCTCAATTCCAGGGTCTGGTGATGTCCTGGGCAACAGGGTGTGGGAGAGGAGGGAGATCGCCTTTTCTTCTTATTCTTTATTTGGTGCTGGGGATTAAACCCAGTGGTGCTTAAGTACTACACAGCATCCCTGTTAGAGTCTGTAAACAACTCAAGATGGCGCCTGGCATTTTGCCAGGGGGAGTGGTTTGTGAGGTAACGCCAGCGAGCCATTAAGTGTGGAGATTCCTTATTGGTTGACTGCTGTATCTAGTTTATGTTAATTAAGATAAGCTGTGTGGAATGTATATATACCCCTCCTGTCCTACAATAAATGGCTCCTACTCCTGCTGTATCAATCTACACAAGTTGTTCGTCACCCCCTGGTTATTTTGCTGCAGCCGGACTGCGGCATATCCCCAGCCCTTTTTATTTTTATTTTGAGACAGGGTCTCACCAAAGTGCAAAAGTTGTCCTTGAACTTTCGATCCTCCAGCCTCAGCCTCCCTCTTTGCTGGGATGACAGGTGCATGCCACCAAGCCAGGCCCTTCTTATTCTTGATGTGTCCATGTGAACTTGGCTGAGATGCCCACCTCCATATTTGTCCTGTACCATTTTTACATGGGGAACTGGCCCTCCCCCTCTGTTCCTGGGGAAGCAGCTCCCACACCTGTTGGCCTCTTCCTCCTCAGTGCCCTACCTCACTAACCGGGATGCGGCTGCTCTTCTCCCAGGATGCTGGTTCCCAGAAAACTCAATGGGCCAGACTAGGATGCTGTGCTCTGCAGGCTGTCTTGGGCTCACTTCCCAGCCTAGTCTCTTCTTTTCGGGGTCAGAACACCTGAGTCCTTCAAAACCACTTGGGATTGACCCAGGAGAGGTACCGTCCTCCCTGCCTTAGAGCCCTTGAACTTCACGCTCCTTCATAGCAGTTAGACCAAGGTGCGTTTTTAAGATTTCCAACGTGACCAAGAGGGTATGTGATTGTTTGGGGCCTTATAGCAACTGGCGGAAGGAAGAAAGATGCAAAGAGGAGCAGGTCTGCAGAGTGCAGGCAGCAGGCGGCCTGAGCAGCACCCCCTCTGGCAGCCCTTCATCTATAACATGAATTATGTATGTCTCGGTCTGATTTTGAAGCTCATTTCAAATGTTTGTTTAATTTCCTGGATTATGAGGACATAAAGCATCTCCCCCTGGGGTCCCCTAAGAGTTAGCTTGGAAGTCCTGGGTGTTTGTTTAGGGGTCTTCATTGGCAGCTAGATGCATCATTTTAAATATTTATGAAAATGTTAACAAATAAATCTCTCTTTGCAATTGGTATTAGATGATAGGGACAGAGTTATGGCATGGATTTTCCTTTGGCATTAACCACCATAAAGAAAAAAAAAATTAGTTTCTGTTACCTCCTTGGAATAAGAGGAACTATAGAAGAGAAGAGAAGTAACTGTTCTGAGTTACAGACTTTCTTTACGAGGAATCTTTTCCTGGTGATGCTTCTAAGCAATCATTACTGCAGCAATCCTGGTGTCTCCCATCTCACTCTCTCCCTCCTTGTATATTCTTAGAGTTCCTAATTTGAGAACAGTCTGCTTCTGAGCAATCAATTCTTCTATAAGCCCCCTTTTGCCAGAGTTCTCAGATAAAGTACAGAAGAGGTAACTGAATTTCAGAAAAACAATGTAAACATTTTTAGTATAAGTATGTCTCCCATATTTTATGGGCTATACTTATGCTAAAAAGTTGCTAAATGCCTCCCATTTTGGAGAATCAGCTGAGAGAGTTCATGTGGGCTTGCGGGAAGCCTTTGCTGGAGGAAGAAAGGTTATCAAGGGGTTGGAGGAGCACTTAGGATTGGACGGTTGGGAAGTTCCATCTGTCTCTGATCACTGCCTAATTAATACATTAGGGAAACAGAAACAAGGGGTGGGTCAACTTGCTGTGCCCATCTTTTCAGCTTTTTCCCAGGTTTCCCAACCTCAAACCATTCACTTTCTAAAACAGACGACAACCAGATGCAATATTTACAGCCAACGCCGAGAGCTGCTTCAGCATGTAGGTTGTAGCTCTCTCAGTTCTGCCTAGAAGGCCAAGCAAGGGATGTCTGAAATTTATATATTGTTCTTTTAGTAAAATTATATTAAAAGTGTGGACTTGCTTTTCATCCTGAGGCTGACAACTTCTTCCCATTTTCTTACATTGCTGAATTCTACCATGAATTATATGGGTTTTGTATCCCATGCCCTGTTTCATCTGCAAATGAGAAAATAACTAGCCAGGACTTTTGCCCAAACGGGTGTTGCAAATTCACTTACATGGACTGGTCAATGTGCATTAATGCTGAGCCACTGACCTGGGGGAGGGAGAAGGATCAGGCTGTTCAAGGCCCAGGTGGGAAGAGATTCCCCCTTCTTGTGACTCCACTGAAATAGGGCTCAGGTCTCAGCCTCTGGCTTCGGATGGCACTTCTTCCTCATGGTGGCAGGCCACATGGTCAGGCCATACAGCCCTTTTCCCCATTCACAGGGGCTTGGCCACACTGTCTCTATGCATGGTGTCATAGCTGCCTTGCCTAGGCCTGCCGACCACCCTGCTTCGGAGGCTATAGACTTGTTAAATAAGCAGCAACCCGGAAAATTGTCCCCACTCCACTGGACAGCTGCTCCCCCTCATGCCCCTTCCCCTCCAATGTGAACCTGGACAGTGGGTTCCACCCATGGCTACTCTAGTTGATTCCCTTCTAAGTACACAGATTTAAAAGCTCCATTCAAACTGGCTTAAGGCAAAAGGAAGAGCATTTTTGATGTGTTTTCCTGGTTGCTATGGGAAAGTGCATTTTATCTTCTCATAACTATAGTCGTAAGTCCTGGCAATTTCAGCTTGACTTACATAACAGTTCTATTCCTGAACCCATCCTGACCAGGGAGGAGGGTGGAACTGTCTCTCAAGGCCACCCTTGCCTTGCCTCTCTTTTCATGCAGTTTATCAAGGTTCCTGTATGTCCATCCAAAACAGGGCACCTATTTAAGACAGGCAATTTTCGGAGCTTGGACACTTGCAAATGATTCTCTCCAGCCAGGCAAAAAGGAAGTCAAAGTTTAACTTTGCATTTGTCAGGGCAGATACTCACTTCCACAAAACCTGGATACAGCCATCTCTGCTCTTCACTTCTCAGCAAGGGCTCTGCCTCTTGCAGAAGGACAGCTAACTTGGCACTGACAGTTCAGTGATTTTCCCCACTTGTAGGGCAAGTAATTATTTCACTGGGGACCTGGGTGGATGCACATGCTCACGTTGCTCCTGCTCCTGAAAACCTACAAGAATACCTGGCACATAAAAATGAAAACCTAGTTTATCTGGTTTCAAACTCTCTGCTGAATGAGACTGGATGCACAGAGCAAGGGGGTAGCAGCTGCCCCCAGGACGCTGTCCAATCAGAGAGCTGTCAAGAGTCAATTACCACCATCTGAACATTGCAACACAACTGTGGAATAGTCCCTAGGAAATGATTCAGCTATTATGCAAAAAGCAAAATACCTATAGGGATTCATGAGTAGAAAAATTGCAAAATGTCAAATCTATAGATAAGTATAAAACCTCTTATGATTTAAAAGCCAGGAAAAAAATAGTAAAGCATCTTTTGAACAAGATTTTGAAGTAAAAATGTACTCTTATCTGCATGCCCTGATAAGACATGCAATCAATCTGCAAAATTGAGCACAGGTTGGAATATCTTAATATGCTTTATTGCTTTCAGGACATTTAATAGTTCCCTTATTTTGAATTTGAGTATAAAGGGAGAGGTATATGGTTTTTATCCTAGAATATGCATTCTATCTGCCTGGCCCTGGTAGACGTTGTGCCCTGTTGTTTGAGGAGGAACCAATTGTTCTCTTGCTAATGCTGGAGATGTATCTCAACTTGCTCATGACCTGGAGATAGGTAAAAGCACTGACTCAGGTTAAATGAATTGGTCTCTTTCTCTGGGTTTGAAATCTGAGTCCAGAAATATCATTATGTACCAACAAACCAAAAGCCATGCAATATAATTGTGGACAGCAGAAATGTCCATCTCATGTGCTGGGAGCTTGCAATCTGGGTGGACAATCTAGGAATGTGCGTGGGACATGGGCAGTGCCAGGAGACACCCAGCCGTGTGCCTCAGTGAATACCTGCACTGTGTGTATGCACTTAGTATACGCTCACCTCTCTGAATTTGGGGATGGAGCTCATGAGAGATGCCGTTGTGGAGTGGAAGTCTCCTCCCTGTTTTCTTTGACTTCTTTCTAATCTTCCCCACAGAGCTCCTCAACTAATCTTCAGATAAAATTAAAGTCTTTCTTCATCTCAGCAGGTGTGGGACAGCCCAGTGGACTCTGGGGCACAGCGAGATTGACTTAATTTCTGCTCTCCCTGGGCTGGGCTCCCACTTGTACCCTTATGATGCTCCTGCCTCCTCCTCTGTCTTATATCTACACCTGAGTTTTTTTTTTTTTTTCCAAATGCCACCTTTGAAATAATTACAAGTTTTTTTTTTTTTTTTTTTTTTAACCAGTGGCCCTCATAACTGTGGCTGTATGAGGTCTCCTATCTTTCAATGTCAGGACAGGTTATTGATGGACATATTTAGACTAGATATATCTGCAGTGAGCTTTGTCTTGACAACACAGCTAGTACTCTCAGAAAAGGTTGGGGTGAACCCAACAGCTCATTCTATTTAGTTAAAGTAGTGAATTGGCAAATCAAGGCTTGCAGCGTGGTGACTCATTACACACACACGTTGTGCAATGACCATGGGAATCACCTTGCTCAGAACTCCCAGCATCACCACTCTGTGGACCAGGTCCCCAGGCCTCATTGGTCTCATAACTTAAGATGGTCCCTTTGGCCAACATCTTCATAAACACACACACACACACACACACGTGCACGCACATACACATTCACACATACAAGGATGTGTGTGTGTGTGTATATTTATATATGACGTTGTCGGGAAGCATCCATGCATTATATATATATATATATATATATATATATATATATATATATATACACACACACATACATAAATCTGTGTGCCTAGATATATATAAATAGTTTTCTCTCCACTCATCTGTTGTTGGTGCTCAGTTCATTTCTATACCTTGGCTGTTGTGAACAGTGCTATAGGGAACACAGGAGGGCAGATACCTCTCCAACATGCTGATTTCATCTCTTCTGTGGATGTACACAGCAGAAGGAATGCTGGGTTTCATGGTAGCTCTGTTTTTAATTTTCTGAGGAGTCTCCATGCTGTTTTCCATAATGGCGGTGTCAATTTGCATTCCCACCAACAGTGGGTGAGACTTGCTTTCCCTCTACACTGTCCCCAGCCCTTACCTTGGGTCTTTTGGGTCATCGACATCCGAACAGGTGTGAGGGAGCGTCTCTTGTGCCAAGAGCACCTGGGGGGAAGGAGACTCCCCTCACCAGATGTTTGGTGAACTGAATGGCCACATGCTAAAGAGTGAAAGTGGATCATGTCTTACCTGACAACCAGAAGAGATTAAAGGCTTAAAATAAGATCTGAAAAGTAAACTCCTAGAAGAAAGCACTGAGGAAAAGCCCCTCATTCTGGTCTTGGCAATCATTCTTTGGACCAAAAGCAAAGGCGACATGATACCAAGCACACAGGCAACTAAAACAAATATAGACCCAGAGGCCTCATCACAGAGAAGGCTGCCATCGGCAAGTCCAGGTGGACTGATGTCTCAGATTCCCACCTCCTCGTGACACAGACTCCAGCCCTTCTCGGGTGTGAGGGTGAGTGTGAGGGGTTTTGAGGGGCCATGAAGATATTCGGATAGTGTCAAAATGCTGATGGGGACCCAGGGTTTGCTGATTGGTTCTGCACTCAGCTCGGGGCTCTCCATGTGTGCTGTGGTCCTCAGCTGCCACCACCCCCTGGTGACCATGTGCAATGTGGAGATAGTTCCTGTTCAACAGGGCTGTCACCTCAGGACTCCTGGTTTCCAAGGCTATTTCTGGGACCCGGTGTTGGGATTCTTGGAATCCCGTGCCCCTTTTGCACATGGCTACAGTCGAGATTGTGCTGTGTCCTGGTGATTCTCTCATTCCCGAGTCACAGATGCACACAGCCACACTGCGGAGACTTACCTCTGCCTTGAACTGTGTACCTATTGGACACCTGCCCGGGGACCTCTGGCTCTGCCCCAGGATACAGGCCTTGGCAGCAGCTCCATCTGGAGCTGAGTGACCAACGTTGCCATGAAGCGTCCGTGGGCCACGTCTGTGCTCATTTCTTGGGCCAAGTCTCAGGGCTCTGTTTAATTTCAAGTGGTCTCGGAAGTGCAGTTCTACCACATGCCCGGGAAATTGAGAGCCAGGCAGAATGGACTTCGAGGACAACCACACAGCTCCACAGGCCCATCCTTGTGCGATGGAGAAGGTGAGATGGCCATGGATGAATGACACGGCAGGACACTGCGGCCAAAATATGGCTGAGTAGGGCGATGACAGCCAGACCCTGTCTCACTGCTCTCTGAGCTGCGGTTGGTGCCTGCAGCACTGTGTCCTGTATCCGCAAAGGCACCAGCATAGCCTCTGGGGCAGTGGTCCTCAAAGGTGCTGCTCCGAGGCTCAGTTCTCACCTCGGTGGCTTCCTGGGGAGAGGACACTCCTTGCCCCATGGGAGTATATGAGGCTCTCAGCACCCTGCCATGGTGTCATGTGGGTCTGAGAGAAGTCTATCCCTTTATTTCTGTGAAGATTTTGAAAATGAAGAGGCCTATGCGGTGCTCTGATGCCTGTTGAAGTTCCTGAGCTCTTCCGGACAGCTCAGTGGGTGCTCTCTCAGCTGGGGATCCTTCCAGGCGAAGGAGGACTTGTGATCAGCTGAGAAGCCCTTGCGGGTCTCATCAGGGACTCCCGAGACTCCTGCTCCACATGGGGCTCTGCAGCCCCTTCCCACCAGGTGCGTCCCAGGGCCTCCCTACACATCCTGCAGCCTGCTTTCTGCTGATCCTTACCTCCCTGAGCTAGCGGCATGCTCACACCCTTCCATTAAAGCCCCCCCCCGCATCACTTTCTTTTCTTTTTTCTTTTTTTGGTGATGTCTGGCTGACGATGTTATAATTGCAGCTACTCTCATTTTTACTGTCTCGGCCTTTAGAAAACAGTCATATTCACAGTAGGAAAACTGAAAACTCCCTCCTCCCCACCTTGACACACAGATCAACAGCCAGCCCACAGGGACGCGGAGGTGGATGGGACTCCCTTGTGAGGTTGCCTCCTCCTGGGATAAGGCAGCAGGGGAGGTGCCAGGTGCTGAGCCACAGATCACCAGGGCCAATGCCTGCCGTTGGGGAAAGAGCAGCAGTACCCAGGGCAGAGGCTGCCCTCCGTTTTACTTTGGTTGGGTGCTGGAGCAATGTGGCCTGTGGTCCTAGCTCTCACAGCAGACTGGCCAGTTTTCTATCACCCTTCCATTCCCACCAGGGGAAAATGGCACCTTCCATGACCTGGGGAGGGATTTTCTGGGGTGTGACTGCTTAGTGCTGCCTGGGAAGGTCCTGGGACCATTGGGATGGTTGGCCAGCCAAGGAGCTCCAGGGTATGTGAGGGCTGCCTGAATCACCTCAGGTCTGAGTGAGAATTTCTTTTTCTTTTCTTTTTTTTTTTGTGCTGCTGTGGATTGAACCTAGGGTTGCTCTACCACTGAGCCACATCCCCAGCCCTTTTCATTTTATTGTGAGATAGGATCTTGCTAAGTTGTGGAGGCTGGCCTCAAACTTAGGATGTTCCCATCTCAGTCTCCTGAGTAGCTGGGATGACAGATGTGTGCCACTGCACCCAGTGGAAAAAGAGACTTTTTTTGTTTGTTGGTTTATTTGAGAAATAAATCTTTTTTTTTAGAGAGAGAGAGAGAGAGAGAGAGAGAATTTTTAATATTTATTTTTTAGTTTTCGGCAGACACAACATCTTTGTTTGTATGTGGTGCTGAGGATCGAACCCGGGCAGCATGCATGCCAGGCGAGCGTGCTACCGCTTGAGCCACATCCCCAGCCCTATTTGAGAAATAAATCTTAATTGTGCCAGGCTAGTAATTATCTGAAGTTTGTGGAAGCAGCTGCTATGGTGCTCCTCTCTGTCTATCTCCAAGCCCAAATGGCCCACCTAGATAGACACAGCTGTTACTCACATCACAGAACCCAAGCACAGTGTCTCTGTTCATAAGCCAGAGGATGTTGTGGAGTGAGAGAAATGTAAGTTCCTAAACTCTAAAATAGGTTGTGTACCCTCTAAATACCGTTTCTCCCAGCCTCAAGGAGAAATGAATCTACCTGGGCTAGATGTGATGAATGGTCCTCCCGCGGGATACACAGGCTTAATAAATCATGAGGGACTTTGTCCAGAGGTGGCTGTACTGTGAATTACATTGCAGCCAAAGGCTGACGCTCTGCACATTCTAAATTGAGAGAAATGGGTTCTTCTTGCTCATCTACACCATAAATAATAGAACATATCAGACCAAGAATGGATTCTACAAATGATCTAATCCTAATTCTGTAATTTAATTCACACATTCACTGAGTGGCTTCTGTGTGCCAAAGACTTTGACAACCCTTAAGGGTTTAGAGGTCAAGATGAGCCACCCCTCCCCCATCTTCACGGGTAGATGGATGATAGAAATACCTCTTCACACTCATATAGACATAGACAGGTCAGATTGTGTGCCAGGATCAGGTGGCACAAGACCTTGTCCTGTGGAAGATGAAGAGGGGTGAAGAAAACAAAGAGCCCGTGCCTTTCAACTTGGCACAGGGCCTGGGATTTGAAAGTAAACTGGGCATAATGAGCAAGTGCATCCAGGGGAAGGGATGTCACACTCCGGGGAGACACCGGCACACCCGTGTTCACTGATGCACTTTCACCTTGCAGCAGGGGACAGATTCAGTGGCCTCCTATTGTTGAGGCAATGGATTACCCTCTCCGAAGGATTTCCTAATGTCTCCATTGTGCAGCAGCCTAGTTCAGAACACGGTTCCTGGCTCAAATGGACAGAGGTGACCACGGTCTGATTCAAATTCTCTTTTTAGAGAAAGGAAGGTGTGTGGCCTCTGGACAGGAAGAGGGAAGCTTGTGCAGAGCCTCAGGGATGGTCCCCAATTTGTAAGGGAGGTGGGAATGGGGAGGTGAAGGGCCCTGGCCTGTTGCTAGTGGCCAGCCACATCTAAAGCCACCATCAGATACAGAGAGCTAAAGGTACAGGGACAGGGACTCCCCCAAGAGGCTGTTCCCCAGAAGGGAGGGGCAAAGGCTGTGCACATCAGGGATCTGCTCCCCACAGGGAGAGTCTGGGCTCCATCCACTGCAGGAACAAAGGAGAAACATCTCAGGAAATGAAGCCCCAGTGAAGTAGCCTTATCAGCTGTGTAGAAAAGCTCATGCAGATGGAAGCTCCTATTCTGGAGCACACATAGTCCTTAAAGACCCCAAATGAGGAAAAAGAAACAGCAAGTGATAAGCAAACAACAAATACACAAAACAGAAACACAAACATATCTACACCTAGCAATAAACCCTTAAGTGATGAAACCTACGTAAATGAATCTAAGAAACAGAATCGAAGACCAGAAAAGATCTGAATCAATAGCAAAGGGTCTCATGATCCCTGGTACCTAGATCCACGCAGTAAAGGGATAAATCCCACCTAAACTGTTCCATAAAACCACCACCATGCCAAGAAGGTTCCAAACAGGCAAGAATTCCAAGAGGGATTCAGGTGCACGTGAGGAGAGTTTCTCTGCTTAATCCTAAAACATGTTACAGGACCTCAGCAATTAGCGGAAGCCATCTGAAGCCAGAGGTGAGACAGAAACCAGTCCATGCAGAGGAGCCGGTCCAGAGGCATACCCAGAATTCATTTGAAATTCACTTGAATTTGAAACATGAAAAATGTGGCATTGCGAGTTAATGATAAATCAAACACACACACACTTACAAATAAAGAAAAGCCGGTGTAACAACTATTTGGAGCTAATTATTTTAAAAAGGCAAATGCTTACTTTGCACTATGCTTGACTATAAATTCCCATGGAGTAAATAGCAAACTCTACACACCACCACAATAAAATAACTGTAAGGATGCAAATCCACACCCCCATTCTATATATTGCTTCATTTTTATTCATCACCCTCTATTCCTAGTTATGGAGAACTGACCTAAATCAAGGCACTGTTCCTGCAGTCAGCGCAGCACCCAGGGAGGGTAGCATGTGCTCAGGGCTCACAGAGCCCTCAGGCACAGGGCATCTGCACCAGGCCACAGGGGCCAGGGTCTTTCCTCTCTGGTCTCTGTCACCACATCTCTGTTCTCAGGGATGTGACATCTCCGGGGCTTTCTCGCAGCCTGGTCACATTCTTCTTGAAAACAGGGAGACAGGCAGAGGCTCATTTCACCCTGGTGGGAGGTGAATCTGAACATCTCAGAACCACATGCCTGGGTGGACCACCAGGCCTCTGTTCCCCAGGCCCCTCTGCTGGGCTGTGGAGGAGACACTTGGGCCTCTGAAATCTCCAATTTCTCCCATGCCCTGTTCCCACCCTGGAGTCCTCTGGTCAGCAGGGGTGAAGTTTTGGGGGACGGAAAACAGAAAACCAGACTTTCCTCAGGGGATGCTCATCTCAGCTTCTGTAGTTTGAGTAGTTTTCCATTCTCAGCACCCTCCCCTTTCTGAGGTAACTCATGCCTCCTGTTGTGACTTAAATGAGAGAAAATCTACATGATGCACTGAAAAAGGAATGAGAAGAAACAGATCGGAATGTATAAATTACTATATTGTAGTGTAACACGACTTTAATAAACAGAAACATAGAGGGTGAGTCTTCATCTTATAACCAGATAGGAGAGACTTTCCTACCTTAAATGGAGAGTAATACAGGGACTTACGTATGTGACTACATAATATTTTAAACTTGTACTTCTTAATATGCATGGTAAATAAATAAAAGGACGTGAAAGCTGTGAAAATGTTCATAACACAGAAGGCAGGGCATTTGCATCCTCGTGAGTAAAGCACACTCATAGCTCTGCCAATGCGAAAGCTAACGGCTCAATAGAAATGGGCAAGAGCCACGCACAGGCAAGACAAGACAGAAGAAGACCTGTGAGAGGACACACATTTGAGAAAAATACTCACATTCATTATGAATGAAAACAACACTAAACAAAGCTTCATGGTGGCTGTTGTATTCTTTATCCTGCAAATGATATTTGACCTTTCTCCTTTACAGCCAGACTTTGCTGAAATGAGCAACTTCAAGGTATGTTTCCAGGGATTATATGGGTTCACATCTAACTGTGGACACATTATTTGTTCCCCTAATTTCACCCCTTAGTATTTATGGAAGCAAATCATCAGAGGTGTAAAACATGGAACACGCTCCTTTGTGAGATAGTAGTTTCCAGTCTCAGAAAGTGCTGATCCGTGATGGGATTCTGATTGAGAGGGGAAAAGTGGGGTAGTTTTATATGTGAGAATGGGCTGCACTAGAAGAGCTAAAGATCAGTCCAAGGCTGAAATTGTACTATTGCACTGCTCTACCCCTGTTGAGATTAGTGCAGGAAATAATGTTTCCTGACCTTTAATAAAGGTGATGACGGTGCTGCTGCTGCTGCTGATGTTAGTGATGATTATGAAGCCTATGATGGTGACAGTGTGATGGTATGTGGTGGTGACGATGGTGTTGGTGAAAATAGTGGTGACAGTGTTAACAACAGCAGTGATGACGGTCATTGTGGTGAAGGTCATGGTGATGATGGTAGTGATGGTGGTAAGGTCACAGTGAAGATGGTGGTAATGGTGGTGAAGGTTATGGTGATGATGGTGATGGTGGTGAACATCATGGTGATGATGATGGTGAAGATCATGGTGGTGATGATGGTGATGGTTGTGAAGGTTATGGTGATGATGATGGTGAAGGTGGTGAAAGTTATGGTGATGATGATGGTGAAGATCATGGTGGTGATGATGGTGATGATTGTGAAGGTTATGGTGATGATGATTGTGAAGATGGTGAAGGTTATGATGATGATGGTGAAGGCGGTGAAGGTCATGGTGATGATGGTGGTGAAGGTGATGAAGATCATGGTGGTGATGATGGTGAAGGTGGTGAAGGTCATGGTGATGATGATGGTGAAGGTGGTAGTGGTGGTGATAATAAATGGAAACTTCCTGGGTAACCATATAAAATTATACTAATGGGTTAGTGATGATGGGGTGTTGGTGAGAGCAAGACGAGGTGATGGCTAGCATTCGTAAAGCAGTGGCATTTGCCATCTCACCCTTGGAAGACTTTTATGTGGATTAAACCTCATTTCAACCTCACAGCACCCTGATGAGTGGGATCACTGCTTTCCTCACTCTATACCCACAGGCAGTAAGGCAGACAGGACTTGCTTGGCCTATCACAGGAAGCCCCAGGAGGCTGCAGGTGTTTCCCGGCCACTGTGAGGGTTCACAGTCTTCTGTGGGGTCCAGCATCCCCAAAGTGGCCGACATTAGCACTGACTGGGAATTTCAGTTGGAACACTAATGCTGAGAACTCACCCCGGCACAACTTCCCTAGTGCCTTGGAGGAGCCTCAACACGCATTTCTAGGCAGGTCACCTGCACGTGTAACCTGCAGCCCGAGCTGAGAGCCCTGGCTCAGATCCTCTGCCAGCAGCTCCCTGAGGCCCAGAGGCCTCCCAGTCACCTGAGTCCATGTGGATCCCACAACACCCTGTCACACATCTCCCCAGGTCCAGGGCGATGCCTTCTCTAGTCGAAGTGGAAATTCTTTCCTCTTCAGGGTTCTGCTCAGGACAATTCATCTCTACCTGAAGTTATGGTTGACTTTGTCCTTTAAAGTCTCCTCTGTGGAGCATTTAACCCTCAAATTCTGGTGTAGGTGGGTGCTTTGGGAGGGAGCCTAGGTTAGGGGGTTCCCAGGGTGGTCATCTGACAGGACTTGTGCTGGTGAGGAGGGCCTGAGCTGGCCCTCGTGCTCCCTACTGCCACCAGGCGAGGCCCTCTGCCAGGCGGTGACGCAGGAGAGAGCCCTGGGTGTTGGACTCCCGGTCTCCACAGCTGGGAGAATCTGATTTATTTTCTTTATAAATCACTCAGTCTGGAATTTTGTCATAGCAGCAGAAATCAGACTAAGACAGCAAATTGCGCACCTGCGGATTGGACCTTTTAAAGTAAGGGCGAGAGAAGAGGGAGCTGTTGGGGGGTGGGGCTTGAGTCCATGACTGTTTCAAATTCTTTTGTCACCTTCAAATCTGAAAAGAAGAAATAATCACATAATATGTAATGGTTGGGTCTGGGGTGTCAAAAGACTCCCAGGCTAACCCATGTGTGGCGATGGGCAGTCCCAAAAGTGCTTCATTAAGACTTTCCAGGCATTGGTCATAACCGTCTCTCCTGATAACCCTCCCTCCCACTTCAGGTACCGTCCCTCTAGTCTGCTGGTCTCTGGTCCTGCTGGGTTTCCTATTCTACCCTCTCTGGCCTGGCCGCCCTCTACACACTAGCTCCTGCCCCAGGCCCTTGCACATGCTATGCCTTCCTCTTGGAGTGCTATTCTGGCCGCTCGCTCAGGAGGCATCCAGGTCTGCATTCAAGCGCCACTTCTCAGCAAGGCTTTGGTGGCTGCTTGTCTGCCGGGGGGCACTCCTTTCCTACTCTGTGAATCATCACCTTGATCGATTTGTTTATTAACTTATTCTAAAAAAAAATGTGTTGCACTTGGCACTTCCTGAAATTACTTTAAGCTTTTCTCCCAGCCTCTCCATGTAGCACTCAAGGCCGGCGAGGTAGGCTTTTAAGTTGCCATGGGCAAACCTGGTGCATGAAAAGTGCTGGGGACCCTGGATTTGTATCTGCTGAACGGATGCAGGAAGGACCGAATGGAAAGGGAAATGTTTCCCCCCGAAGCCTGAATGCGGGGAGGTAAGACTTGAAGGCCTCGAGGAGCATTTAGAGAAGAGTCTGATCACATAAAGAACTTGCAAATCTGGGGAGTTCCTGGGTCAGGGACCCTCAGGAAATCTCCTCACCTGCTGGATCTGTGACCACCTCAGAGACCTGCAGCCCTCTGCTGGCCAGAGTCCCACCCACAGCTACAGGGGGTAAAGGGAGGGAGCAGCAGCCTGTCTCCAGTCTCCCCCTGTGATGAGCAGCTGTCTCCCCTGCTATTTTAGCAATTAATTTCCCCCGCTGAGCTGCGTAGCCTCCCTCCTGCAGAAAACAGATGACATTTCACTTTGGAGAAAAGAATCCATTGTTCCCTGAAATGGGACGCACTGGAAGCCCGCATTTCCTTTCCTGTCTATTATAAACGGATCTTCCAAACAAAATGATTAAAATAAATAGCCTGAGTTCCAAATCAGTTTACTACTTGAAGAACTTTTCCTCCCCTTTCATGGTATCCAGAGAGATGATTTAATGGATAAGATGGTAATCGCACTTGCCAACACCGACCAGACTGGGCCCCAGCAGGATGCCCTGGAGCAGGTCCTCAGACCTGGGCACCCTTGGGCTTCTGAGGGACGGACGTGGGCAGCCTGTTTCTTGCCTTAGCTCTGTCTGTGGTTTGTGAGCAGTGGGAAGGCTTGTGTGGAAAAGGACCCCATGACTTATTTTTCTTCAGATGCAGAAGCTTGGACTACTCCCAGGGCTGCAGTGTCCCCTTTCCCTCTCCTCTGTCCTGCACAGAAGTGCTCAGTGTCACTAAATCCACCCAAGTCTCAAAAAAAAAAAAAATGAGGCACACTTAACTGAATGCGGCACTTTGAATGAGAAACCTGAAACAGGGTCACCCTTCTGCTGAACAGGGGAGGCCACGGTCAGGAGGAAGCAGCCAGAGTAGGTGAGGTGGGTGTGTGAGGGGGAGCCGCAGCCCAGTTCTCACCTGCAGTGCTGACTGCTGACAGCTGCTTCTTGTTAGAGGAAGAGTGGATCACTGTGGAGACCTGAGGACAGGCAGGGGAAGGAGGCAGCTGCCTTTTCCTGGGCTGCCCTCCCCTTCTTCCTCCCTCCCTGCCTCCCTCCCTCCCACAGCCACACCCTCCCCCCAGGGTCCCTGCCCTCTCTACTCCAGCTCCCAGATAATTGCCACCCGGAGGCCTCACTGCCTGGCTCTTCTGAGAAGTGATTAGGAAGAGGACCCTGTGCTGGCTTCTGGGTTCAGATGTTTTATCTCAATTATACGAAATTCAGAAAGAAGAAAAGGCAGTTTCACTTCAGTTTCCTGGTCTCCCTGTGCTTTGGTGAGTTCCAGAAATAATGGGGTTTAGAATCTAGGTGATATAAGGACTTTCAAAGACTCTCATGGTGACACCAAGTCCGTCTCAGCTGCCACCCACTTACACCTAGAAAGGCACAGAATCGCAGCTCAGAGACGGAGCGTGGAATTTATCTTCTTTACAGAAGTCTTGCTTTTCACTTTCCTAAGGCTGAAGAACATTGGTGGTCAGCTTTTTGGTTACTATAATGAACTCCCTGAGATAATCAGCTTACAAAGAGGGAAGGTTTGCTTTAGCTTTTGGATTTAGAGGCTGGGGTCCATGATCAAGCAGACCCAGGGCCTTGGCCCTCTGCTGGGCACGCTGGAGGGTAGAGGGAGCCTAGGGCACAACCAAGCCGCTCACCTCGTGGCCGAGAAGCAAAACAGGAACAGGAAGGGGTGGCAGCCCCCAAGCCCTTCCAGGACAACCCCCAGAGACCCAGGGACCTCCTCCCAGTCCTTGCCTTCCTTCTCACCTTAGCCTCTAACATAATGACTTTATTTTTTTCAAAATCAATCTTTAAAGGTTTATTGAGGTTCAATTAACAAATGCCACCTGAGTGTGTATGTGTGTGTGTGTGTGTGTTTACCATCTGCTGGGGGAAGTGACAAAAACCACCACAGTCCAGCTCCCTAGCAGCCATCACCTGCACAGTGACCCCTTTGACCTGTGTGAAGCACAATGAAGACCCCTCCTGGCACATGTCAAGGAGACAATGCCACCTGCTCATTGTGGTCACTATACTAGAGGGACAGAACTGTCACAGACACAGCTGAGCTGGACACCTTGGGCCAACTTCTCTGGCTCCCCACCCACCAGCCCAGCACGGCAGGCTGGCCACGTGACGCAGCTCCCCACACCCTCGGGGATGCAATAGGTCTCGGAGGGCCACCAGCCCTGCCTCCTTCAGTTCAGCAGGACAGGAGAGCCAGGGTGGGGAGGGACCTGCCAGTCCATCCACAGAGGAGTGGAGGAGGGAAACCTGGCTGCTGTAGCTGCCATTTAGCTTTTGAAGGAGAAGGACTCCCCCATGACCCTGCTAGGGGTTGACTGCAGCGGTCACTGCCAAGGCTGGTTCCCTCCTCTGCGGGTCCTTTCTATTTTTCTGCTCTTCTGATTCCAAGTCTTCGTGGCCTCTCTGACAGCCTAGCTTCCCCTGCATTCCTGACTCTTCACTCCACACCGTTGAGTGTTTTGCTTCCTGTTTTTAAAATGGGAAATCAAGGAAATGGCAAAATTTGTTTGTTTGTTTTCCTAAGAGCTGTTAAATTAGAAAAATATTTCGCAGGACTGCAAGGTGGAAAATTCAATCCAGGATCAAAAGGCACAGTGGGGCGCAGAGGTGGAGCAGCCTCATAGCACCAAGAGCCAGAGGGAGGGCCGAGGGGATGTGGTGAGTGAGCAACGGGGAGGAGGGGGCAGGCTGTGCCTTAGGATGCACCCTGGGAAGGTAATACATCAGGGTGATGTTCCGTGGCTTGAATAAGATGGACAACTGCTGTCTGTATCGGCAAGTTAAAGGGAGGCTGTCTGAGGCTGGTGGGTACCTCTAGTAACTTGAGGGATGCAACGTCCTTCCATTTTTCTGGTTCACTGATATAATTCAAAATCCAGACTACTGCATCACCCAGGATGGCTGCTTATGCTCCAGTCATTACATCCACATTCTGACTGCAAAAAGGAATGGGAGACAGAAGAAGCAAATGGGTTACACCCTCTTTCCCACATCTACTCTTTCTAGGGAGCCTCTTGAGAACCACCCAGGACCTGCCAGTTCACACAATGCTGAGGGTCTGTGGGGATGGCACCCACTGCAGGGCTCAGAGGGACCAGAGGACCAGTGCAGGACCAGGGCTCCAGCTCCTGTGCAGGGACCCTGTGGGGCATCCTTCCCTGTGAGCTCCCTGAGACCTCAACAACCCTGCCCACTGGGGCCAGGGGCAGAGGAGGCCAGGGTCCTGCTGGTCTGATGCCTGAGCCCTTGCACACTGCTCTGCATGGAGTTTATTTGGGACATTCTCCCCAGATGTCATCTGCTTGCCCCCAGAGTCCTGAACTGGATGCTGTCAAGAGCAGGGACCTGGCTCTGCAGACAGGACTACGCGGGAGGTGCCACCTTCCTGCTGAGGGAGAGGACAACGGTAGTGTTTGCAACACAAGATCTTAGACCACCCCCGGGAGCCTGTGGGCCTCACAGGGCACTGACAGCATAGTCTCTCAAGCCGCACACTCCGTGCTAGAATCACAGGCTGTTGCTTTTATAATATTTATCTGCTTCAATCCCCATCTTGCTGAGTGGCAGAGACTTAGTGGATTCCAGGGCATCTCAGGCAGCTTGCCCTGCTCTGTGCCATCTCTCAAGGTTACACCTGCTTCCTGGTTACTCCCGAGATGAACCCTTGGGGTTCATCCACAGTGATGTTGCAACATCTGTCCTGTGCCCCCTGACTCACGGCTCCCAGGGCACTCGAGCTACAGCAGGGAGCCCGGGCAGCATGAAAACTAAGCTGTGTGTCCCAGGTGGAGTTTCAAGACTCATAACGTCTTTGGAAAGTCACTTACGTGACATTGGTTATGGTTTGGCAATGAGATGTCCACCAAAGCTCCTGGTCAACACAGGAATGCTCAGGGGAAGTGACTGGATGGTTTGCATGGACTGACTGAGTGTGACGGTAGGCAGGTGGGGTGGCAGGAGGAGGTGGGTCTCTGGGCATGCCCTGGAAGGTGACTTTTCCCTGCTGGCCCTTTCTCCCGCTCTGCTTCCTGACTCACCAAGAATGGAGCAGCGCGCCTCCACCCTGCCCACCCACCATGATGTTTGCCTTGCCTTTGGGCCCACAGCAAGGGACTCAGTCCACCTGGGTCTGAACCTCTGTTACATGAGCCAAAATAAACTCTCTCTCCTCTAAGTTGTTCTTGTCAGGTCTTTTGGACTCAGCAATGAAAAAATGACAATGTTTAATGAATTTTTTTTGACATAATCATAGATGACTCTGTTGGAAATAATAAGAATCCCCCACACCTTTCACCCCAGTGCCCCAGAGCAACAGTGTGCAAAGCTACAACCCAACAGGACATCCGTGACATCCGTGATGGTGAGGCAGGACACACAGCACTGGGCCCCACACCCCCACCTGCCCCTGCCCACCCTCCCTTCACCCCTGGATCAGCCAATGAGCTCTCTGTTGATATAAATTGCCCAGCACCCTACAGGGCCCTCCTGACAGCTCCTGCTCAGCACCCTTCATCATCCCTGGTGACCCCTCTCCACCATCCTCCAGGGAGGAAGTCTAGGCTCTGATTCTCCCCAGGGATGAGTGGGCCACAGTTGTTTTCACTGAGTTTGGCTGATGTAGGATAATTATTATCTAAGCTTTTCTTCTACTTTCTAACTTCCCCTTTCCTGGTTCTGGGGTCTTGGGCTTTGGTTGGGGTTGATTTTTAAGTGTGTTTCCAGGACATGAGATTTGGGCTTCAGTTTGGGATCTGGGGGTGAAAATCAACCCAGAGAACTCACTAGCACGTCACCCTCGGCTGCAAGGTCCTTGGCCCATCTGTATTCTTCCTTCCACCTGCCCAAATCTTCTTGTGCTTGTTTTATAGATAATCTTAAGTTTTTTTTTTTTTTAATTTGGTCTCAGCAGAAGTAATAGAGAATGGTTCATTCCTGCTGAAAATTAAGGTCTCTAATATGTGTCGTGTGTGTAAACATACCTGTGAAATAGTGGTTAGACGTTTCTAAATGACTCTAATGAGAGCCTGGCTGGGTAGGGGAGGGAAGATGCATTTCCAACACCAGCATCTTTGTGGAGGGACTTCTGTAACCCAGAGCACAGGACCAAGCCTTGGGCACAGTATCCATGACAGTTCACACAACTGATACCCAGAACCTGTGTACACCCTGGGTCACCCCAGAGGGGCACCTCACCAGGCAAAGAGGAAGGAGATGATCAGAAACAGAAGATGGAACTGATTACATGGTTTTAAATAAACCATTAATTTTACAACAATATTAGATTCACAGGCAAATGGAGAAGGGAGCACAGACCCCACAGACCCATACTCAATTTTCCCTTCTATGCACATCCCACATAAATGTGACACATTTTTTTTTTTGAGAGAGAAAGAGAGCTATTGATTTAATATTTATTTTTCAGTTTTCGGTGGACACAACATCTTTTATTTTATTTTTATGTGGTGGTGAGGATCGAACCCAGCACCCCGCACATGCCAGGCGAGCTCATTACCACTTGAGCCACATCCCCAGCCCCGAATGTGACACATTTTTCAAAATAACGATCTAATATTGTTACAGTATAATTAAAGGCCACATGTTTTCAACTTGCTTTTAAACCCAACAAAAGGCCCTCCTTCTGCTCCAGGACCTCATCTGGATACCACGCCACACGTGATTGCCTGTCTCCTCAGGCGCCCCTCAGGTGTGACAGAGCCTCAGCTCTCCTCCTTTCTGATGACCCCAGTGGTTTTGAGGGTCAGGTTCTGGGAATGTCCATGAAGCTCTTTCAGGAATAATCAGGGGCCAGGGTTTGGGGAGGAAGATCTCAGAGGTAAAGTTCCATGACCTTCACGTGCTTCAAGGCTGGGATTCTCTGTGGGACTTCTCCCTGTGGATGCTGTCCTCATCACCTGGCTGAGGTGAGGCCACTTGTTTTTGTTATTAATTTTCATGTCTTTTTGGAAACAAGCCATGATGAGCAGCCCACAAGTGGAGAGCCAAACTCCTGAGGAAGGAGTGTCCACCTGCGTATTTCATTCCTGGCTTGGGAGATGTGTTGACATTTTCATTTACTGATGTTTTAATTACTTATTAATCTCAGTATGGAATTGTGTGTATTTATTTTATATTTTGGATAGTAACTCAGAGCTTCCTCCTTATTCTGGTGCCCATGTGTTGCACCCGATCCTTCAGGGTGTCTTTTGGTTGGCTCCTGTCTTCTGCTGGCATGCTGCCCTGCCATCTTGGTGTGTGAGCACACCCTTCCTTTCTGGAACTGCAGAATGTCCCTGCCCGGTCTCAGTCCTGTCGAGTTGTTATAAGAAAACACCCCGAACTGAGAGACCAATAAGCAACAGAGGTAAAGCATTTCTCACAGTTATGGAGGCTGAAAATACAAGATCAAGTCACCTACAGATTGCCTGGTGAGGGTCACTTCTTGGGGCACAGATGTCCTCACAGGTGTCGTGCTGAGGGTCTGTTACAAGGGCACTAATCCCACCCATGAGGCTCACCCTCCAGACTCTCATCCCAGATTCAGAGTTCCTGCCTCCTAGCGCCATCACCGTGGGAATTAATATTTCTGTATATAAATTTTGGGGATATAGACAATCCTGGACATGGGAACTTTGACTTGGTGACAGTGGAAACAGGAAGAAGTCAGGAGACACAACAACGTAGAGGCTCAGGTTTGATTAGGGCTTCTGCTGGGAGAAGGGAGTCACAGCTCTGAGCAGGGTGCCAGGCTAGTCCCCAACAAAGGGACAGTTAGTGCTCTTCATGTTCATTGTTTGCAAGGGAGGGGACAGAGTTTTGGGAACATTAACTGTCCTTAGGTACATTTTAAAGGTGTGTTGTTGTGCTATACTTTTTTTCCCCACAAGGTCACTTTCACTTTGAGGAAGATATGGTCAGCCGGTCCTCCTGGAGCCAAGTGTTGGTTTCTTAATTTTGGGGCCACATTCTGTCTAACCGTCCGTCTTGTGATGGGGATGTGGTGCTGCAAGTTAAGGCCCAGAGTGCGTTTGCCATCGTTCCCAGGGTGGTCTCTAGCTGTCTCACAAATGTGCAGACCACAGGCTGTGCTGTGTTTCCTGCCCCGTCCTGGACTCATTCATCCTCCCAAGGTCCCCGATCCCTGATGCTCAGTGGGGGCACTGCCGTTGAATGTGCTCAAGGTGTGGCTGCTCCCCTGCCAGCCAGGAGAGGACAGGTGACAGCAAGAGGGTCCCTGGCCCCTAGAGGAAGAGGGACCCTAGGAAACTAATTTGAACTAGAGCCTGCTGTGGGGTGCCCTTCAGTGATGCCAGCAGCCCTCTGCACTCTGAGGGGTGGGGGTAGCAGGAAGATCAGGTCTGAAGCCATCCTGGGTGATTTATTGAGACTCTGTCCAGAAATAAATTGTAATGAAGGGGCTGGGGCACAGCTCAGTGGTAGACCCTGACCCAGCATGCTGAAGGCCCAGGGTTTGTCCCCAGTACTGCACAAAAGCCTACCTCCTTCATTGGGTGCACATGAGTTTCAGTTGTGTCTTCTTGGACAGTGGCACCTTGTCACTCTAACTCCCTTATCTCCAATGACCTTCCCTGACGCCAATTCTGCTTTGTCTGAAACTTGTGGGAGGCCCACCTTACACGTGACTGAGTTACACTCCCATGCTGGGTGCTGAGGCTCTCAGTCGCAGAAATGTGGAACCCTTCTTGGGTGTGAGGGTCAGTGTCTCGTGCCTGGGTGTGTCTTGCTACAGCCCCATGGGTGAAGCTATGCTCACCTGTTCCTTTGTAATATAAACCCTTGTAATATAAACCCTTGCTGTATTTAGGATAGAATCTTCCATGGAAGTGCCTTGCGTGTGTCCTCTTCGTTCACTGTGCCTTTGGGTGGCCTACCCAGGTGTCAGTCAACCTGCTGACAGTGGACATCATGAAACCTGACCCCTTGCCTCATTTGAATAGCTTCTCCTCAATAAAAGGGGTCAGCGCGTGCTCTCGCTCTCTTTCTGTGGACCCTTAAGGTCAGAGGAGCCGTCACAGTGACCCCAAAGAGAAAGGCATTTGTGTCTCTTGTGTGGTTATTTCGTGCAGCCCAGTTAGCCCAGTTTAACTGGAGTGACCCCTGAGCCTTTTAGTTGCGAGAACAGAAAACCGGCAGAAACTGACACAAGTAGGCCAGGGCTTTGTCTTGTTCTCTTCTTCTTCTGTTAGTGTTAACACACGTCTCTCTGTGTGCATCTCTGTATTTAAAGTGGGTTACTTGTGGGGAGTGTGAAGTTGGGTCTTATTTTTTAGTTCTTCTGCTCTGATGATCTCCGTGATTTAATTAGTACATTCAGACCTTTCACTTTTACTTTGATAGAGATGGATGGGAGCTCACCACCCCATACCTCTGTTCAATGCATTACGTTCTCATTTGTTTCTTCTTTTTTTTTTTTTTGCCTTTTTTCCTGGTTTTAACTTCACATTTAAACATTTCCTTTTGTTTCCTCTTGATTGTACTTCTTTGTAAAGTGTGTTTATAAAATACACTTCAATCCAAGTCCACTGTCAAGGTAGACTGTGCCGTTCAAGGTGGGCAGGTGCCTTGTGAAGAGTATTCCTGATTCTCCCTCCCACACCTGGTGAATGTGGCTGGACTTCCTTTCCTTATCTCCGTGCTGCAAGCACCCATTGTTTGTTGCCTTACTGTATGGAATTAAACAAGCAGCTAGACTTTAAGCCTATTAATGAGAGCAATATAAGGCTCGCTGTCTGGCCCTCCTGGGGGCTCCTTCTCCTGTGGCTCCCTCCACCTGAGCAAAGCCTGCTAGCATATCCTGCAGGGGACTTGGGACACAGGCTGAGGCCTTTGGGGAGGTTTCTGTTGGACTGGGAACATCTTAATTTCCCCTCCACTCCTGCAGAGCCTTTCACTGGACATGGGATTCCACAGGGTGATTTTTACTTTCAACCCTTTAAACATTATATGTCATTCTCTTCCTTGAGCAGATCTGTCCTGCTTCACCAACCTGACCTGAGGGGCCAGGGAAGAACTCGGGCAAGAGGTCAGAGACCTTCAGTTCTCTGATGGGCCTGAGGAGGGGTGCTGACTTTCAGTTCACCCAGTTTTGTTTCATTAAGCACAGGAGCGACAACTTCCAAGCTCTCTTCAGGTTGGAGATGGAATTGCAAGTCCCCTTCTATTACTTTTTACAAGAAATCCTTAAAATCTAAACATCACCTGAAAGCAGCTAGGGCACAGCTGCTGTCTAGCAGAGGGAATCGGAGGTTCCTGATCTGCAGAGTGTGCACCGGAGACCCCTCCTGCCAGGAAAATGGGAAGGGCAAGACCCTCCCCTCCGCAGCACTTGAGGGCTCTGTTCTTTCTTGGGCAAGACTGAATTCTCTGCAAGCACAATGTCCTGGCAGTGCCTGCTGCTCTAAGGTCAGGCTAGTGAGGCAGGAGAATGTGTTCTAAGAGGTTTCAGGCCAGGGAAACGCAGGCAGCTGGAAACCCTGACCAACTCATGTTTACCTAACGAGGGAGTTCTCCTTCTCAGGTGACCGCAAGTGGAGGTCTGGTGTTGGTGCAAACTGCAGCTGGACTCTTCATTTCTGCTCAGGGGTTTTGCATGTTTCTGCTCTGCTGCCTGCAGGTTCATTCCCCTCAGGCTTTGGGAGAAGGCTCCCAAGTACAATCAGAGCTACACGGCTTCTGTGTCTGGGTCAGCACTTGCAAAGACCAGGAGGTGACCCAGAACCTCCCACGCTCTGTGGGCCGGACTTCCTCCTGCTTAGGTCAGCTCAAGTCTGGACCTCACATTACTACCTCAGCCTCAGCTGAGCAACAGAAGGCCCTACATGGATAATGCTTTGACTCTTGAGCTGGGGTGGAGTTAGCATCCCTAAAAACCTTGGCTCTGTGGGCAAGAGCAGGACACTTGGATAAAATCAGAGCTGCCCTAAGAAGAAATGGGGCTCACAGATAGAGGACGGACACTCCGTGGTTTCCATGGAGTTCACAGGCCTTCCCGGGACTGGGCTCCCAGACAGGCCTCCTGGCTGGGATGAAGGAGCTGCTTCAGCAACCCCTGTCTTGCCTCCAGTCCCTCCTCTCCTGTTTCCACCCTCCTACTCCATCTGAACCTCTGTGTCCACCCTAATCCA
The DNA here is from genome assembly GCF_001458135.2 of Marmota marmota marmota. Lineage (NCBI taxonomy): Eukaryota > Metazoa > Chordata > Mammalia > Rodentia > Sciuridae > Marmota > Marmota marmota. The sequence goes on along the minus strand of NW_026005776.1, from coordinate 352,110 downwards.
GGCTGCAGAGGCCACTGCCATCTGCCATAGCCCCTGGGGGTTATGTAAAATGTACAGATCTAGGGGGTAATGGAGAGTATGTACGGGACGCAGGGCATTACACTCGTTCCCGCTGAGCTCACAGTGTGAGATGAACAACTGCGTGTAAGAGCTTGAGGTCTGGTTGAAATTCTATTACCCACTAGCTCTGTGTGCACAGGCAGGTTGCTTGACCTCTCTGAGTCTCAGTTTTCCCATTTGCAACCTCTCTAGGGTCATGCCACAGTGATGGTTCCAGGCCCTGGAACACAGCAGGTGCCTGGTTATTGTCAGTGACTGTGGCTCCTGATGGCCACATGTGCTAGTGACAGCTGGAAGATCCAAGTCTTTATCCCATCTCCATGACTTTGGGCCAGTAGGCAGGACAGAGGCCAGGAGGCTTGGTTGCAGAAAGGAGGATCCAGTGTAAGAAAGACACCTTCTCTATACATCACAGAAGGGGTAGAAGGCAGAGAGTCAGCCATCTGTTAACACTGGTGCAAACCTCAGCAGAGGCTGACAGGATAGTCTGGGTGTAGATGGTAATTCCTCCAGGATGATCAAATCATGACCCTCAAACAGATATAAAACCAACACACCATTTAACTCAGATGCTACCATATGAGGAACCCAATGGTAAGCAGTTCAAAGGAGAAGTCAAAAACCAACTTTTATAGGAAGAGAAGTTCTGTTGAATTGAATTTGCAAATAGATATGAAACCATCTCTGTCCATGGGGAAAAGAAGTTAATGGAATCGCCTCCAGAACTAATTTATTTTCTTATCTACTGAAAAAAAGAAAGAAAAAGAAAAACAGCTTTGCATGGTTATCAGTTATGTCTGGTTTGCAGATTAAACAATAGCTCAGAGGCAATGGTGCCCCAAGATCGGACCACCGGGAGGGTGCCCCTGCACCAGGGGTTAGCAAACTGAGGCAGAGGGGCCAATCCTGCCTCCCAGGTTTTCCAGATAAAGGTTGATTGGCATGCAGCTGTGCTCATTTGCTGACTCATTGTCTTGGGCAGCTTTGACATACAATGCAGAGTTACTTGGGAGACCGGAGACCCGTACTCTGGAAAGCCTCTGGGTCACCTGCTGGTCCTGTGGAAATGTGCCCCCTGCTGCTACCAACAGAGCAGGACTCCCACTCACACAGGTTGCTTCCTATAAGTGAGAGAGGGGACTCTTATAAGGAAAAGAGGAAGCCATATGACGAGCCAGTGGAGTCCTTCCTCTGAGATGACCACATGGGTTCTGACCACTCCTGGCACGACTCATCTTCTGGAGCAGCTGGTCTTTCCTGGAAAGATCAGATGTGCAGGTTGAAAGTGGTCCCAGGGACTTGGATGCAGGACAGTCAGCAGGCCTGGGGCTATCTGCCTGGACCCTGCAGGAAGAAGGCTTGCAGCTCTGGCGTTGGCCATAGGCTATCATTATGTGAGTGCTGGCAGGGAAATGGGCTGTCAGTCTATGACAGACGCTGCCTGGGAGCCCATCTGGAGGTGCTCCTGCTCTGCTGTCTCCTCCTTCTGGGGACTTCAGAGCTGCCAGTTCCCAACAAGGACTCACTCTGTTCTTTGTGTGGATATTGTCAGAACGTCGGATGTCACTATATCCGAGTAAAATGAGATCCATTTGAACTTGAGAAAGACAACACAGTGAGAACCCTTCAAAGGTAACCTTGCACTCCATAGTAACTGTACCCATTGTTCCTCGACTGTACAGTTAAATACAATTAAAATGGCCCATTTGTGTATTACACCTAATAAAAGGCATTTATCATGCTTTACTGGTGCATTGTATTTACACAAAATATGAGGTTCTTTGTGACATATTGACTCATGCTTATGATAGAATTTCCTCCATTTCATTCCTCAGTTTCCTCCCATTTCCTCCCCCTTCCTCCTCCTGGTCACCTTATTTATCACCCTCCTATTTAGTCATTTTAAAATTGGTGCTGTGTGATCATAAATAGTGGGACTCACTCTGCTGCTCTCTTAAACACGTGCAGCTTAATTTGGCCTGTTTCATTCTCTGAACCTCCTCTTCCCCCCACTTCTCCCTCCTGCTTGATGCCTTTCCTCTACTCTATTGATCTTCCTGCTGTTTTCATGAGATCCCTTTTGAAATTCTTATTTCTTATCCTGATGGTGGAAGTAGTGTTATTATTTCAGTGATAAATACAGTCTGGCTGAGTTATAGACTCTACCCTCAGCCCTGTGAACAACAATGCTTTCCAAAATATCTTATTTTCTCTCTAAAGAGAAAACATTCTAGCCTTCACTTTGAGTCTGGCTTCTTTCACTTAGCACGATGCTCTCCAGCTCCATCCATTTACCCAATGCCGTCATTTCATGCTTCCTGAGTACAACTCCACTGTGTGCACATACCATGTTTTCTTCATCCAGTCGTCTGTTTACAGTCCCCTGAGCTGGCTCCCTAACTTGGCTCTTGTGAACTGCGTGGCTGTAAACATTGGGCTGCACGTATCACTGCAGCATGCTGAGTTCAGTTCTTCTGGATAAACACCGGAGAGCAGGACAGCTGGGTCACAGGGGAGCTCCAGTCCCAGTCCTTTGAGGACTCTCATGCTGATTTTCATAGTTGGTTGAATTTGCAGTCCTACCCACAGTGAATAAGTGTTTCTTTCTCCCCACATTCTTGCCAACATTTATTATTTATGCTCTTGATGCTTGCCATTTTAATTGAGGTGAGATGAAATCTTAATGTAATTTTGATTTGCATTGTCTGAATTGCTAGAGATGTTGGCCATTTTTCATGGATTGTTAGCTATTGGAATTTCTTCTTTTGAGAAATGTCTGTTCAGTTCATTTGCCTGCTTATTGGTTAAGTTATCTTTTTTCTTGATGTTAATTTTCTTAATTCTTTATATATTCTGGATATTAATTCTCTGTTAAAAGGATAGCTAGCAAAGATTTTCTCCCAAACTTCAGGTTCTTTCTTCACACTCTGATTCATTTCCTTTGTTTTGCATAAACTTTTTCATTTGATGCCAAACCCCTTAATTCTTGGTTTTATTTCTTGAGATTTAAGTTTTTTTTTTTTTTTTTTTTTTAAGGAAGTCACTGCCTGTTCTAATATATTGGAGGGCTGACCTGATGATGTTTTCTAGTACTTCTAGCTTTTCTGGAACAGTTCCTAGGAATTTCATTCCCTTTGAGTTGACTTTTGTGCAGGGTGAGAGGTAGGGATCTGGCTTCATTTTATATATGGATTTCCAGTTTTCCTAGCACCATTTGTTGAAAACCCTGCCTCTGTACCACCTTATGTTTTTTGGCACCCATGTCAAAGATGAGATGACTGTAAGGTGTGGATTCATTTCTGTCTTCTATCCCACTGGTCCTCACGTTTGCTTGTATTTTATACCAGTACTATGCTGGTTTGTTACTGTCACTCTGCAGTATAGTCATTCCTCTAGCCTTATTCTTATTGCTCAGAATTTCTTTGGCTCTTCTGGATCTTTTATTCTTCCTTATAGATTTCAGGATTGTCTTTTTTTTCTAGTTCTGTACCACAAAAAAACTCAAAAGAGTTTTTAAAAAGAAATAGAATGTCCTTCAGTCCTGATGGTGGAAGTAGTGTTATTATTTCAGTGATAAATACAGTCTGGCTGAGTTATAGACTCTACCCTCAGCCCTGTGAACAACAATGCTTTCCAAAATATCTTCCATTACTTAGAAAATATTGGGAAAAAATCATATTTCTGAGATGCTGTATTTAGGAGATGTCTGATGTAGTTATTTAAATTACTCTTTTGAAAAGCATATAAGGAACTAATGAAATGCCATATTTAAAGGGGAAAGCAGAGTTGAGAGATTTGCTGTGTTAATGTGGGTGACCAGAGCAGGGTTGTGTTAAAGGCAGGCAATGCCCCCTCCTGCAAGGGGTGCACCTTCTCCCTTGGGCTGGAGCTAACGAGGTAATCAAGTCTCATCCCCTCTTCCCTCCCACACATCAAATCTCCATCTCCGACACTGTGGGACTACATCTTCATCCATTTTCCCTTGTCAGCCCTCAAAGTCTCCTTCCTCTGGGGAACTGATTCCTTCACAGAACTTGGCCAATTATTCCTATTTCACTGAATTGCGGGCCTTTGGAAACCCATGAGGGCTTTACCTTAGTAGGACGGGTGGTTCTGGGCATCACATCCTGCAGCCCCTGGGCACAGCCGGCTCCCTGATGCAAGCAGCTCAGTGAGCTCTGCAAACCTGCCCTCATCACTGGTGGCAGCTGCAAGACAACTTATTTAGCAATGATCAAATTAAGGATGACCATGTTTGCTCCTGTATTCAGATCCAAACGGATCTTTCAAGACTATGACAGTCTATACTGGGGAAGGAAACATGTTGTCAAAATCTAAATATCACATTTCTTTGGCCCCTAAATTGCCATTGTTCCTAATGCTTGAAGTGGGGAAAAAATGACATTGATTGTTTAAAAGCTGAAGGATGTGAACATGTGCCAACAGTTTGTGCTTTGAAATAAAGACTGTTGGCAAGTGTTTTCTTCCTCCCCTCCTCACTAATAACAGCTGTGGAAATGAGTGTGAGGCTAGTCTTATGAAGAGTTCAATGTCTTTTTCATCTTTTGGTTTGCTTTATATTTTAAGAAGGCAAGTATAGGCTATTCCTGTGGAACCATATAGACTTGATAATTAACCTTGAGTAGAATGTGTGGGTTAATTATAAACAGATTCCTAGATGCTCAAGGTAACAGAAATGGTGAGCCATCTCCTAAAGAGGGAAGCATGAACTAGTTTATTAGCTGATGTCTACGGAGAGCTGCACACATAGATGTCTTCAAAATAAAGCATCTTATTGATCACCAGTGAAAGCCACATGTAATAAAAGAGGCAATGAGGTCAAAAGATGGTGGAGCACAGCTGGGCAGCAACCTTGGACCCCTCCAAACCCAGAAAGGGAGCTGTGAAAGAACGGGGGGGGGGGGGACTGAGTGAAGGCTCTAAACTCAATACTGGACAGCTTGGACCTGGAGGGACCTGGAGTGTGCTTACCAGAGCAAGAAAATAAGGACTGAATTCCTTGAACCCAACGTTTGGCTAGGATGGGATAAGAGGGAGGGGTAACAGGGAGAGAAAGAGGGAGAAAAGAAGCCCATATGCCCACTTCCTCAAACCAGCAGGAAAGAGAAGCAGAACAATTTAAAACTGGATGGGAGCAGCAAAGACGGTGAGAGAGATCAAGCACCTTAACCCTAATCATGGACAGAGGGATGTGCTGGGCAGGGCAGCCATCTTGTCAAACTTACATCCACACTGCTTCTCCCCCACTTCAGAGAGCAATGAATAGAACCAGAGGGAATGCCTCCAAAATGGGTTGTCTCGGTGATCCATCCAGAAGGAACTCACAGAGGGAGCCATCCTAGTTGAAAGATGAGGAAACAGCCAGACTACAATACCTGTGCCTTGGGCTGCCACAACACACACTCTGAAATACATATGGCAGAGCCCATGCTGGATCTGATGTCCATGAATACATGAAGTTTATCTTCAGGAGGCACAAGACTGCATCCCCTAGTGGGGTAACCTGGCTGCTAAGTCACAGACAACTAGAGACCATCTCCTTTCCCCTGCAGAAAGCTGGTGGGCACCTTGACATACTAAAGGTCAGCAGGGACCTCCTAGAATTTTATCAGAGGTGAACTGGGCTCAGGCATTGAAGACAAAGTACATACTCTTGAAAATAAAGTCAAAATTAAAGAAAAGATTAAGAAACCATGATAGGATATTCATGAAATCTGGGATAACATTAAGAGCCCAAGTCTAAGAATCACTGGCACATATGAAGGAACTGAAATAAAAACTAAAGGAATCCACAGTCTTTTCAATGAAATAATGTCAAAATATTTTCAAACATTAGGATAAAAATGGAAATCTAAATACAAGAATTATTCAGAACCCCAAATAGGGAAGATCAAAAATATCCTGTCTGATACACATGATAATTAAAGTACCTAATACACAGAACAAGGATAGGATTTTAAAAGCCACAAGAGAAAACAGCAGGTTTCCTTTAGAGGTAAACCAATTAGGATTTATACTGACATCAAAGCACAGAACTTAAGAGCCAGGAGTATTTGCAATAATATATACCAGGTCCTGAAAGATAAGAGATGCCAGCCAGATTGATATTTTCAACAAAATATCCTGCAGAACTGAAGATAAAACAAAAATCTTCCATGATAAGCAGAAACTAAAAGAATCCATAACCACCAAGCCAGCACAGCAACACATGATGAAATATTTCACAGAGAAGAAATTTAAAAATGTCAGAGCTGCATATAGATGACTCTCACTAGAAAAATATTCAATTAGAGGAGAATTGAGTCTGAATTAAGTGTTAGAAACAAATCAAAATGGCAGAAAATAAAATAATCTCTCTGTAATAGCACTGACTATAAATGGTCTAAACTCTCCAATTAAAAGACATAGATTGGCAACATGGATGGAAAAAACAAGACCCAACGACATGTTGCTTATAAGAGGCTCACCTAATATGCAAAGGCACCCACAGACTGAGGATAAAGAATAGGAAAAGATACATACCATACAAATGGAGCCTGAAAGCAAGCAGGGGTAGCTGCACATATCAGACAAAGTAGACTTTAAGTCAAAATTAATCAGAAGATACAAAGAAAGTCAATTCACACTGGTTAAGGGAAATATCCAACAACAAGAAATAATAATTCTAAATATTTATGCCCAAACATCAGTGCATCTATATACATAAACATACTTTACTCAGTATAAAGAATCAAGTAGACTCCAATACAGGTGTGGAGTCCTTCAGGAGCACTTGTATAAACAGAGCCAGGAGGACCTTAGAGCAGGGAAGAGTGAAGGATTCTCTGAAGTTCACAGAGTGACCCAATTGTCCATGTGGACCAAAATATTTTCAGGAAGGGGATGACAGAGTGGGATTTGGACACAGCAGCCTGCTCTGCAGCCTTCCTAGGCAGTCTCTCTGGGCACATCTCCATTGCTTCCCAAACCTTTTTATACTAATGGACCCAGCTGGCTTCCACAACAGAGTCATCATCAACTCTGTCAATCATCCTGCTCCGCAGCCACTTAAGTGCTGAAGCACTGATTGACACTGGCTACTCAGTCACCAGGCAGTGCCCAAAGCTGGACCAGAATTTTAACTTCAGGTTATGGGAGCCTAACAGCTCTGAAGGGAGTTTGAAGAACTGAGTAAACTTTACAAACATTACAAAATGCAACTACAAATTGAATCAGCTGTTCATAGGGCCATTGTGCCACGGTCATTAAAGACAGGACCCTCATCTGCTGTCCTAATGCATTAATTGTTAAATGTGACTTCTAAAGTGCTGTTGATTTGGACTCTGATCCTGCACTGGCACCATCAGAACAGACCAATTTTGCATTTAACCATGGTAACTGAGCTTTGTTTAGTTGCAGGAGCCCTGAAGCCAGTTTGCTAATTAATTGTGACCAACTGACTGGTTGACTGACTAAGCAGGATCAATTAAGTTGTTTCTATGCTTCACCTATTTTTCCATCAATGCTGTCTCTTGATGCTATTGGCCAGAGTTCTCAGAACCTCTTTGGGGAATGTCAGATTTGTGAATCATGTTTTTCTATGTTTTTTTTGTTTTTATTTGCTCAAGCACACTATATAAACTCAATTGTTCTCCGGAATTTCACTCTTAAGAGCTTTGGCACAGTGGGCAGGCTTGGAAGCAGAGCTGCAGTGACCCCAGAGCACTGGGTAGACAGAAGTGGAGCTGGTCATGCTCACTGTTTTCTGTGACCAGTGGGGACCCTGGGTAAGTTCTCTTTTTCAGATCCAAAGTTCCATGGATCTGTTTTTGAGCTGAATCTATTTCAGAAATTTTTTTTTATCATATTGAGTTGGAATTCAAGAAACAGAACTGGGTCCTGAAGGTAAGTTTCAGGAGTCTAATGGGGTCAGAGAAAAACACCTGAGTTAGCAGGTAGGCCAGTTCCAGGAGGACAGGGACCATGGTCCAGCAGGACCCAGTGTCCACAATGCTACCTCTAAAATCCTTTAGGTTTGGTTTGTGCTATGAGTGAGCCTTCCCCTTTGAAGTTGTGCCCAGGGCCATTTTGTGCCACAAGAGTGCACGGACCTTTCCGGGGTTTGTCACTGTTGCTTGCATCAGACAGAATCTAGATTAGAGCCTGGGTATGAGCCTCCTCCATTTGGAGCTACAAACAATTTCACATATAAATATCTCTATAAAATGCACCTTTTGAGATATGAGTGAACCTTGCCAGAAATAACTGGGAGTTTTAATTTAGGTGACATTGTTTCTTTGTGGGGTTCATTGGAAAGAGAAGGATCAAAACACCACAGAAACAATGGGGATCAATGGGATGCATTTAGAAATCAGAGCAGGGAGGCTTTTAAAAGACCAGCCAAGGAAAAAAGAGTTGTTTCTAGAGGCTGAGCCCTTAGACCAGGGGTTTCTGCTTCTTTAATGGTCCTCAAAGCTTTGGGTCATATCTTACGCTCAGAACAGGGACACTCATGTCCTACACATAATGAGGGGTTGGTTAGTAAATTCATTGGCTTTCTGCACATTCCTTGGTCATTTTCCAAATGGTGTTGTCACCAAGAACAGAGAACCACCTTTTTCTGTCTAATGAGATGGATTACACTGAAATGGAAAGTCACTCAAATGGAGAGCAGGTAGGTGTAAAACCACAACACAAACCAACCACAGCTGCATGGAAGCACCTCATATTCCACGGGCACCTCAGTCAGTGGTAAAAGCCTCCCTCACCAACCCTGCTCCCATCCTCTTTGTCTGAAATTCACCAAAGTTCATCCATGTTCCTAGGGACTGAGAAAAGTCTGCTGCTTTCCTGAGAGCAGGCGCCATATGCATCTGGACACGGCTCTCCCCTTATTAAAAACCCGAGTGGCACATAGTCCAGTTCCTATACCTGTGAGATGGTGGGGAGTTTTCTCAAAAGGTTTATAGATTGATTGATGTCATGATCTTACATTATAAATGGTGAGACAAGATATGACTGTAAAAGACAACATGGCCCCATGAACACTGAAGATGGAAATTCTGAGAATCAGAAAAGAGAGCTATGGGAGGAGATTTAGTAACACCTACTACATAGAGTCTTTGCTGAAAATTGGGAGGCGAAAATCTTAAAGCAAGAACCACACATTTCCCAGAAGCCAAAGAACGTGCTTAATCCAGGCCTGTGAACCTGGTTCTGCTGAATGCCACCCGATGCCCTCCTGCTGTAGAGATGAAAAGTGCTAAAAACTACTTTGGGAGTCATCAGTGATGTGCATCTCTCCGCTCTTAAGCCAGACGATTATGGGTTCAAAGAAACTACTGGGAGGAAGGGATCAATAGCTCGTAAGTGCGGCAGGAGTGAAGCAAGGCAGGAGTCGACCACTCTTTTTCTTCATGGCAGTTTCTAAGCCCAAAGCCGCCTGAGGTGGGAGGGCCACTAATGTCCACAAAGTTCAGGGTTTTGATGATGCATAGCAAGAGACCATTGCTAGGCTGGACTTGCTCCTGCAACTGAGAAGACTTGGGAAATCTGTGAACCTCGCCTAATACCATGCCCCCAAACCACTGCAGAGCATGTTGAGCTGGGTGGAGGGCTGACCAACATTCATGAGTCCTTTTCCAAACAAACACGCTTGCTATGTCTTATTTCACTTTTCTAGTTTGATTGTCACCAACCAGAGGAAGATCCTCAGGGAAGAAGGGTGAAGAACAGGATTCTTTTCTGGATGCACCCATTAGGCCTGGGTTGTTGAGTTTCCTAATTTTCTAGGTGAATAGATGTGATTGACTGAGAAGAGGGGGAGACCTTGGTATTCTGAGGAAGGCACAGGATGATGTGAGGAAAGGGTTAGAAAAATCCAGGAACAGATGAGAGTCTTTGATCCCAGAGATGCAAATCCAGGATCCTGTGGTCCCTGTGTGCCTGCCCCTAGGTCACTCCCCACCTATTCTTCTCTGGTTTATAAAGGGGACTGAGGGTTGGTTGCTGTAGTAGTGACACCATTTCTCCTGCCATCACTGTTACTTGGGACACTTTACCTCTCTGCTTATGAGACTTGAACAAGACAACAGATTAAAAACAAAGGAACTTTTTTTTTCCCAATAAAAGAGTTACCCAGGCCTGGGGATAAGGCAGCTGTTTGCTGTTATTGTTTCTGAGAAGTAAACATCCACTTGGAAATGGAGCCCTGGTTTTTTGGGAAGCCTCTCCTCTCCACTTCAGTTTTTGTGGTTAGGAAGGGGGCCCTGCCTTCTGCCACTAACTGTGGCCATAGTCCAACTCTTTTTCCATTGGCTTCATGCATCCTACTATCCTGCCTTTGGTGATTGGTCCTGCAGTTGTCATGTGACCCAAGATGAGCCAATGAGAGCCAATCCTGGGATTTTGCTGCATTACCCAGCTTTTAGCTGCACCTGTTATGACAGTCCTGAGTGGCAGGCTGGAGCTGGCTCTTTTGCACAGTGCCCAGGAGTTTCTGTAACAGCCTCTCATTCTTAAGGTCTCCTCCCAAGGGCAGGGACAGAAACATCTCTCAATTATTCACACTCTTGAGTAGCTTCTTATGGGTAACTAGCACAATAATTTTTCCTGCTTAGTGTTGTTTTTAATCAAACACTCTACATTATTTATCAAATTCATGGGGGAAAATACAGTTTTCATTATGTGAGTGCTATTCGAGGTAGTGCTCAGAATCCATTAGCATGGGTGGGTTTTAGATTTAAAACTCATAAATGCCAACCAGGGTTGACCTAGTTAAAGAGCCATTTCCCCCATGAACGAGAAACTATTTAATAACTATAAATATAAGGCAGTGACTTGTTCTTAAGTAGCTAATACTGAGACCATGGCAGGCGGCACTGCCAATCCTGGAGAGACAGGTAGCTCTGGAGATGTTCAAACCTTCCATTCTAAGGAAGGAGGTTTTCAGAATATTTTAACACTCATCAGATGACAGTACGTGGCTTTCAGAAAAAGGGAGAAATACATTTCCTGTGTCCACAGTCATCTCCAGGTGTACAGATCTCACAGGGTGGTTAGATGAGAAAGGGACTTTCAGAACCTGCATTTGCAGTTGTGAATACATAACCCACCGGGGATCATGGGAGGAATGTTTTTGTCCTTTAGCAGTGAGCACTCACATGTGAGGACGTCCTTCCTGAGGTCAGTCCTGGCTCGGACATCTATGTGACATGGGGTAAGGCCCTTTTCCCCGCCTGGGTTCCATGGCCACACTTGTAAAATGGAATCACAGAGCTACCCTCCTCCAGGGACCTAGTGAGAACAGTGCCAGGTGGGTGAGTGCTGCCATTGCCTCCCCTGTCTCCCACCCCCTGTCCTGCTACTTCCGGCCATCCATGGCCTGCAAGGCACTTGCCGTAAGAGCCACAGTGGTTTCAGGTTCATGGATGGTTCTGCTGCGCTGGGGAATGCTGCTTGACTCAGAACTGATTCTTGATGAATGTGTCTGTCAGGCTCATGAATTCTAGAACCCAGGCACACCTGAGAGAGAGGACACTTTCCTTCACCTTCCGCAGTCTATCTCAGGAAGACAATGTGATGCCCAAGGAAGACCCCTCAGCTGTAGGTCACCCTGTGTCCACGTGATCCCGCTATGTCCCTTCCCTGTTAGGGAGGATGGTGCTGGAGCATCATGAAGGACCTTCCAGGTGAATGAGTAGGTGGGGAGCCTGTGCTTCAGGGCAGTGTCTCTCAGCACCGGGGCGTTGAGAATTACCCAGAGCCCCCCTAAGCATGCTGACTCTAGGGGCTGAAGCCCACCCTGGGTTCTAACAATGCTGATCTGGAAAAGGCAAAGCTGCCCAGATAGGAAGAGATCAGCGTTTGCCAGGAACCAGGAGGGAGAGCAGCAGAGCACAGGAAGCTCAGGGCAGTGACATTATTCTGTCTGACACAGTCGGAAGGATATGGGAAATTACGTTTTTGTCAAGTCCCATGGAACTTCACACCACAGAATGAGTCCTAGTGAAAACTAAGGACATTAGTTAATCAGGGGTCAATATTGATACTGGCCCTAGCTATAACCATGAGCCGGCACTGTGACACAAGACCTGTGACACAGACCTGGGTAGAGGGACGCCAAGTGGGGAGGGAGTTCACAGGAACTCTACACATTCTGCACAACCCTTTCACAAACCTAAAACTGCTCCAAGGTTAAATCTATTAATTTCAAAATGATTGACGCCCTCTTCCCACCTCCAGAGACCCTGATTTAGTTGCTCGGAGGTGGACCCTGGGCGTTCAGACTGTTTGGTTCCCCATGGTCCTATGGCAGCCATGTTGAGCACAGCCTGTAGAAGGACACATCTACAGAGGCTGGAGAAGGTGGGGCGGAGGGAAACTCAATATGAGGGAACAAGACCTTCACACCCTGGGAGAGAAAGAACTGGACCCAGGCATGGCTCATAACAGTACCTGCTTATGTCCTTCCAAGGCCTGCCCTGGTGATCGAGTCCCCATTGCTGAAGCAGCCTATTCACACCAGGTCCCTCCCCAAGGCAGGATGCTCATGGCGGCCACCTCCTGGTAGGCAGGAGTCTCCTTCTGCCATGGTCAGGGTATGCCCAGGATGCTGAGACCCTGGAGCCTGTGGGCTCCAGATCACCTGAGAATTCCCCTGGGCCTCATCCTCTGAGTCCCTGCAAGCCCCACCTACTTCCTGCCCTCCACCACAAGTGGCCCTTTTGTATTTGTTTCATGCCCACCGTGGAGACCTTTGGCATACCCACATTCCTCCTTAGTAAGTTGGATTTTCTTTGCACGTTGAAGAAAAGCTCTATTTCCCAGCAGGTCCCTTGCAGCTGGAGTGTCCGTGCATTGAGTTCAACTCTAGAGATGCAGCCAGAACTTGCTGGGAAAGCTCTCAGGAAGCCTCGTGAGGACAAGTGTCCCCATGCTGTCCATCTTTCCTTCGTGCATCTCCTCCACAGTTCTGGAATGTGTTTATGATCCTGGAGATGAGGTATACAGGAGGAACACCAGCCCCGAGGACCTTGTGGTCATCATGCATCTCCCATAGGGGCTGCGTCCCAGGTCTGTGATGTGCTGTCTTCCAGGTTGCATGTCCCTCACAGAGAAACACAGCCCACCTTTTCCTAATTAGACTGTGAATTCCCACAGGGAGGATTTCTTCCTTACCTGCTTCTCATCTCTGTAGTGCCCAGCACTGGCCAGCTGGGAGCAGGTGTTAACTGATTGGGGAGAGAGGGAGGTGAGGGAGGAAGATGCATGAGTCTGTTCCAGCAAGTCAGCAAATGGAGTTTGCTTGGTTGCAACCATCTTGGGGCAGCGGTCTTGCTGAGTCCTTCCCTTCCCATCTAGGGAGGCTCCAAGACATGGCTTTCACTCCTTCTTAAGATCCACTAAGCTCCCATCTTTCAATCACAACTCCTTTCATATTTCCAGGGCAGAAAAGTTAAAAAAAAAAAAAAAAAAAAGCACCAGAGATTTTACTTCCTTCCCTAGGTGAAATTCCATAAATAGTAGGCCCTAGTCTAATTTGCAGGAGGAAATTGAAAACACACCTCCCTGACCTCCAGGGAGGGTGTTTGGGAGCTTCAGAGGATCTTCAGCTAATGGCAGAAGCACAAGTGGATTAACAAGCCCCAGAGACAAAACATCTACGCCAGCTCAGATGGCATCTCACAGAGTGGGGAAATTGGAGGTGGCTGTGTCCATCTGCAGAAGGAAGTGTCCTGCAATCTCAATGGCTGGCTCTGGAACTGAACACATCTCAGTGGAGCTGGCGTGTTTTCTTGTCAATTGAGATAATTCACCATCTCTCCTGGTAACCGAAGAGCTAGATATGAATTTACCACTTTATAGGAGGTGAAGTGCCCTGGCCATCGGAGACACACATGTGATCCCAGAAGGGAAAGAATCTTCATGCTGGAAGCGCAAGCCTATTTGTAATTGGACCCAAGCAAGTAAACAGGCTCATACTGCAGCCCTAGAAACCAGGCTCAACGTGCTCTTTGAGAATCAGAAGAACAAAGGAACGGGATGTGATGGAGATGCCCTCATGGGCTGGGACATGGGATCTGAAGTAGGGTAGCTGAGGACCGGGAGCTCGGCTGCCTGTACTTTTGGGAGAGCAGCCACCAAACCCTGCTGTGCTTGCCGAGCTTCTCTGGCACAACATACTCATGTGGAAAGGGACTACATAGTGAATAAATCAAAGCATGCGTCCCGATTGTGTCACTGTGGAAGTGTTTATCTGTTCTGGGACAGTCAGGGTGTTTATCTGCAGACACAACTTCAAAAGCAAGGAAGCCTCCTTTTGGATTTATACACACATCTATTAATAAATGATGTCTCTGCACTGTCCACCCTTTCAACCCACACACTCCAGAGTGGCAAGCCACCTGTGGCCAGGGTCGTTGACATATGTCACTCAATCTAGGGGCAATGTTTAGGAGGCATAAGGAGGCAGAGAGGAGCCTCTGAACAATGGAGGTCTGCAGCAATGGTGGAGGAGGAAGGCCCAGGACACTCCCGTTTCTGTCTCCTGAATTCACCCTCAGGTGATAGCACCAGTCCAGGTTGATTGGGAGGTTCCTGTGCTGCACGCACACGTCTATGCACACACATTGTGAGATGCGTGCCAAGGAGGACTTGTGCTTCACTGTGTGTTTACTTTCTGTGACTGGGTTTCAATCCTATGTCATTTGTTGGTTTTGAGGATAGACTTCTTAGGGTTCTGACCCTCTGGGTCTCTTGATCTTTATGAAAAAAATGTAACAAGAGCTGGTGAAGGACCATGGGTGACTGTCCTGTGGTGTCTCGCAGGGCAAAGCCTCAATACCCACTGGATGGGTGCAGAGACGTGGAAGGAAGAGAAGCCTCTAGCTTTTGTTTTATTTACTTGCTTGCTTGATTTCATTATTGCATGAAATTGGACTTCTGTCTTAAAATTATGAGAATCAAATCGATTAACACACATCAGAAGCCTAACAGAGTGTCTGACAGAGTCTGTAAATGACTGTCAACAGAAGCGACTTGTAGAACCTTGGTTGTTTTAAATGGTGAGGATAAAGGAGCCATCTGCAGTTTGGGGAGAACACTTGCTTATTTTAAAAAGATGTTAGGAAAAATCAGACAAAGATTATCTGTGCTGATATTTAAGCTACAAATGACACTTTGGTGCTTTGTCACCAATCCCCAAATGCTAATGTTGTGTGTCATAGCTCCAAAAGTATCAGGGTCTTTGAGCATGGTTTCCTCTTTCTAAAATGACTTTCTTCATATTGATTGCTGGTTTAATTTTACTAATTATAGATGGAACATTTCATCTTATTTGTTGAAAACCTGGAAGAAATTGGTAGAAACTGTAACAGTGTAGCCATTTATCACCATCACAACAGAACCACGTGTCTGTAATAATATCTCCATAGACAGGGCGAATTCTCAGACAGCTGTCATCTATGTGCTTCTTCCGCTTAAGGAGACATTCTAGAATGACATAGTTGTAGGTCAGCGGAGTTCAACAGGGACCCCTTGTCCCCAAGTGGATGTTGGACCATGTCCCCAGTGCCTGGAGGAGCTTTGGTTCTGCACGACGTGTGATTTCACGGTATGGACATTCCATGGTGGAGGCGAGGTGGGCAGCTGATACCCTCCAGTGCCCTGGACAACCCCACAAGCAGAACTGTCTGGCCCAAGATGTCAGGAGAGCAACGACGAGAGACACTCCCATAGGAATGAGCTCTTCTGCTCAAAGCAAAGACACACAGTCCCCACCATTGGGACGGTGAGAATCAGGACAGAGTCTGCGAATTCTGGTGCCGGCCTGAAGGTGTGTCCAGAAACCACCTCCTTGGCGCCCCCACACCGCAGGATCCACACGTCCTTCAGCCCCCCTGCACAGCTCAGACTCCCTCCAGGGGCTGCCCCTGCACGGAGAAGAACTGGGGGGAAGAAGGAGGAGGAGGGCACGGCCCACCCCTTATGTTGCTGCCCCCGAACTCAGCAGGGGCTGCTACAGTCACTTTGCACACATGGGACTTTACAGAAAAACTGTTGGGAGTGAGGCCAAAGAAAAGTCTTAAGAAACGTCCGTTCAGGCAAAGGCACAAGCGCAGGGCTCGGTTAGGGGGACTTGAAACCTCTGCTAGTCACTTCCTGAACATGGTATCAGGGGCAGCCAAAGTTAGAACTGGAGGCTCAGAGCCCTGCAGGCCTCAGCTAGGTGGTGGGCAGCTTAGCACTGAGCACGGGGAGATTCCTGCTTCCACTAGGGGGCAGTAGCCGCTCACTGCACAAAGCCTTCCCACGCAGCACCCAGTGGGCGCCTCCCGGGCTGAGGTTCATCCTATGAAATCAGGTCTTTTAGATTTTGGCAATGAGCCCAAACTGTTTCTTAAATCACTGCTAAGAATCAAAGGAAACAGAGCCAAACAAAAATGAAAA
Organism: Marmota marmota marmota; assembly: GCF_001458135.2. Classification (NCBI taxonomy): domain Eukaryota; kingdom Metazoa; phylum Chordata; class Mammalia; order Rodentia; family Sciuridae; genus Marmota; species Marmota marmota. Next base: position 335,601 of record NW_026005776.1, on the reverse strand, counting down.
TAAATAAGAAGACAAACCAAACAAACAAAACTCCTTTCCGGATCTGGGGCACATCTGGCTCACAGATGACCAGCTTGCAAAACTGGACTTACTCTGGACCTCAGCCTCTCTATCTGCAAAAGAGGAGGGCAGTACCCTGTGTGCAGGGTAGTGAGGAGGACTAATCATCTTTGGAGCAGTGTAGGTGTTCAGTGACTGTCTCTCCCCTGACCAGTGGACAACCGACCTGCCAGTCCTCTCCTGGTCCTTGTCCCAGGGAAGTATGGGTATAGAAGACAGACTGTAAGGTCTTTCCACTTAGGTCAGTGATCCAAAGAGAGACCCCAGATGGCCCCCTAACCATCCCTTTTAAGGCAGCATTGTAGAAAGCTGTTAAGTGGAAATCCACCCAAGGTGCGAGGAAGTCCAGCTGCCACTTACAAATTCACATCAAGCCCTGGACTTATTCTCTAAACCATCAATTCCCGACCAGCCGTCAGAGTCTCAGTCCCTCTCCCTCTGCACCATCTTCTAGCTGGATAATACATTCCAATATTTTACAGGTCAATCAAAGGTATAGCCAGCACATGTACCCACCCTGGATGGGCTCGGGGTGCTCAGGGGGCATTGCACAGCACCTCACCCCAGGATGTCCCGAAGCTGTGGCATGCTGTCCCACACACCTGAATCAGGGGCCAGGGCCAGTAGGAAGCATGGTGAGCTTAGATTTTGTTTGGATTACGTACCCTTTTTTTAACTCAAAAAATGAAACAAACAAAAAAGATTGGAGCTGGAGAAACAGCCTTACCTCCCCTCTTCTTCCCTAGGACCACCCATCACGGAAAGAGAGCACCTCAAGAGCAAGAACGCTCCTTACTGTTCATTATGGAGCCACACCCCCAGCTGAGCAGGAAATGGAGGGTCTCTCCCAGCCCAGCAGCTGAGCCCAAGCCAACCTGGAGGATCTCGGAGGCAGCCTCAAGTGGCAGCAGAGCCGAGAACCACAGCCAGAGTGGACGCCAGAGGGTCTCCATTCCTAAATCCCAACCCAAGCTTGAGCAGTCACAGACCCCATCCTTCCAAACAGAAAAGGAGGAGGGATTCCAAGCACCACGTGGTCTCATTAACCACAAGCCAGGCTCAGCTGGGAGAGCAGGCTCAGAGGTGTGTGGACTGGGCCTTCATTCTTCACACCAGCCCACCAGCGTTCAAAATGCCCAGATTCCCCACCACAGGAAAGAGAAGGGGAGAGAGAGAGAAAGGGGGGGTAAGGTGGAGGGTGGAGAGAAAAATTAAGATATTTCTTTTAAAATATTTTTTTAGTTGTAGATGGACACAATACCCTTGTTTAACTTATTTATTTTTATTTGGTGCTGAGGATTGAACCCAGGCCCTCACACATGCCAGGCAAGTACTTTACCTCTGACTACAACCCCACCTCTAGAAAGAGATTTCTTAATAAAAACCAAAGAATAAGTTTTTCTTTGTTTCCTAGAAAATCTGTAATTAAACTGTAGTGAAGGCCACTGTCCAGGAATTGTGCATGTGTGTGTGTGTATGTGTGTGTGTATGTGTGTGTGTGTGTGTGCATGTGTGTATGTGTTGGGTGAGAAGATTATTACAGTCTAGAAGTGCTGGGTTCCTTGCCTCTATTCAGTGAAAATTGAACAGGACACATAGCAAGTAAGAAGTCGGTTTATTGCAAAGGTGACAGACGTATAGAGACAGACTTCTCCAAAGAGAAGGGGCCCTGGAGCTGGGAGTCCAGTGGGGGAGTTTTGGCTTGTTCTTTTCATGGTCTTTGGAATTTTCTTCTCTCCTTCTCTCTCCCCAGACCAAGTGCTCCTCACTATTATTGATTGGTGCCCCCTCTGACCTCGCGTCTGTTTTAGTTTCTCTATTGAATCCCCCACTTTGGAGCACAAGTACAGAGTGTTGTGGGATTGGGTCCCTGCTGTGTCCATGAGACCAGTGTTTTCCTCAAAGGAAGTTGACCTCATTAAAAGACCCTCCCCATGCTCCTTTGTCCTGACCTCCTCCCTGGCCCTCCTGCCCTGGCTGCCTAAGCCCTTCTGCATCTCCCTCAAGATAATATGATAAAAGTTGTTAGGTACCAAGAAACATAAACTACAAAATAAAGAATATTAGGATGTGAGTGGTGACAGTTTATAATGTCAACTGCGTCGTTCTGAGCACTTAGTGTTATGTTTGGATCTTAAATGTTCCCCTGAGCCCTGTGTGTTCAAGGCTGAGTCCCCAGTGTGTGGCACTCCTAGAGTGTAGTGGGACCCCCAAAGAGGTGGGACTGGTGGGGGCAGTTAGGTCGCTGGTATATACCCTTGAAGGGGGTGCTGGCCTGTCCTCCTGTCCCTGCTTCTCAGATGCCCTGGGATGAGTGGCCTCTTAGCCACATGCTCTGCCCTGACCACGAGCCCAGAGAGATGGGGCCAGGAGACGGCAGACTGAAAACTCTCACGTCACCGAGCAGCAAATACAGCTTTGCTCCTTTGTGTGATTATCTTAGCCTGTTGCCCCAGCGACAGAAAGCTGGCGAGCACCCTGAGACCCAGCATTCAGGACAACGAAGGTAGAAAAGTCGGCCTCGATTTCCAGGAGGAGAGTGTTCCAGACAGAGATCCTCCCTCCCAAGGCCCTGTGGCAGGAAGCATGAGGAGCCAAGGGCTTCATCTCTGAGAGTTCATTTGCTCTGGGCCTAGAGAGGGGCTGGCAGGAGGCAGGAGGCAGGGAGCCTGTCAGCACAGTGCAGGACGTCTGGTCCTCTTCTGCCCCATAAAGCCCAGTGCTCAGGACGGGCAGGTGAGGGGCTGATCCTGCACATCCGGCAGTGCTGGGGTCCCTGCTCAGTGCTGCTCCCTCCTGTGAGGTCCGTGGCTCAGCCTGATGCTCTGTCCAAATGTCTATCATTTCAAGAGCTCATTCCTGTTTCATGCAGATAGAGATTTGCATTTATTCCTCTTTATATTAATGTTCATATTATGGGTGGGGTGTGGAGGAGACTCGTCCCATTAAGCATGACTCTTCGGTCTGCTTAGAATTCATCTCTGGGCTGAGGAGCAGCCTCCGTGTCACCTGAGGCCGCAATGTCTGCCCAGTGTCTGGAGAAAGGTCACAGCCCAGGTGATGCTGGCGCCTGTTCCCTCCCTCTGGCGCCTGCCTCGTCATCGACACCGTGTCTCGCTGCCAGGAGTAATGAATGGCCCAGAAGTGTCGCAGCTCAGTGGTTCTTAGTGCACCATGCGCTGGCAGCTGCCGCCTGACTACCTGTGCCTGCCTGCGCCCTCCTCAGATGACAAGTCACATCCTTCTCCTCCCAGTGTGCCCTCCCCCTGGACCAGGAGGCCAGCCAGGCACAGCTCCCTCAGGGGTTCAGACCTGGCACCTCCAGGACCCTCTCTTGACCTGAGTGTGGCTGGGATCCAATGATCAGCCCCAGGTGACTGCTCAGTGGGGACAGGAGGATCCAGGGGAAGGTGGAAGCATGAGCTGAAGGCGTCAGGCAGGTTCTCGTGGCCACTCAGGGCTCTGCAGGCAAAAACTCCCTTGATGTTCATTTTATTTTGATCAACATACATTGACTGTCCCTGTCACCTGGGCTCAATTGCCCTCCTCCCCGCCTCCGATTCCCAGCCTCTCCTTGTCACCATTCTGGAGTCTGGCAGCATTTTCAGCCTCCACGTGGGAAAGCAGGTGTTCAGTCCTCCACCCAGGTCTGGCTCGGCTCACCCTGCAACGTCCTGCCGTCCCTCCGTCCTGCAGCCAACTTCAGTGTGCTCTGTGCCACTTCTCTGTGTCCATTCATGTGCTGACGGGTGCCTGCATGGGGCTCCCGCTCCCTCCCAGTGCAGCAGGTGCTGTGGAGGCTTCCCAGGGCCAGGGTGGCACGGTCTGTCTTGTGTGCATGTCCACTGCTCGGGGGTGGGGCCAGGCTGTGGGGACTGTCCAGGGGAGAGGGGATGGGGTGGGGCAGCCTGGTGCCCTCAGACATGGCAAGGGGTGCACAGCGGGTGTGTGCTGGAGCTG
>NW_026005776.1:320616-324748 GCF_001458135.2 Marmota marmota marmota | reverse complement strand
AAAAAAAAATATTTGGATCCATTTTATCATGAGCGCTCATCATATATGATATATGGACATACATACATTCAAACATATAACACAAAACACAAGTGTGCACACATAATATAATACATACAACACATAACATTATAGTAAAGGCCTTATAACTTTTTACAGGTGAAATCTCCATTGCAATGTTTAAAAACTCTATAGTCAAAAAATAGAACTGATCAGCAAAACATTAACCTAGGTCTGTATGAGCTCAAAAAACAAAATATGAGTATTTTGAGTATTCTCATAGACCACTGACCCCAGAGAAGCCACTAAGTGACCAAGATGGATCAAGACAATAAATCAACTTCTAATCATGCTTGAACAGACAAGAAATCCCAAACATCCCCCTCTTCAGGTGACGTGGGTGACAGCAGCCACCCTGCCAGTGGCTGCCTCAGTCTTCCTCTGGCTCCTGTCCCAGCTGAGAGTGCAGCAGGTGCTTCCGGGGGCCACTCCCGCCTGCCCTGGCCTCTCACCAGAGCAGATCCCACTTCTCTGAACCCCACAGGTCACCTGGCAGCAGGCAGATCCTACAGTGGCCCTTTCCAGCTCCTCCTCTGCCATGCCCAGGGCTCCTCATGGAGCACAGAGGGAAGTAAAGGTCACTCCCCACAGTGGGAGCCTTCCTGCCAGCGCTGGCCGGAGGGCAGGGACACAGGGTTGACACGGGGATCCCGCATCTTGTCTCACACTAGCAGATACTTGAGAGGGAATTCCAAAGTTTAAGGAATGGTCCTGTTTAAAAACAACACCATCATCAAGTCCATGGGAAAAATGAAAAGCCAACGGATAAAGCTCATCACGCACAATGTGTATCATGGAGGTCTTTAATAGTTTCTTAACAACGCCAGCTTCAAATTTAAAATGGGATGAAAATAAGAAAAATTTTAAGCAGAGCTGATTTCAGTTCCCTCCAAGGCTTTTGAGCTGTGGTCTGTTCCTCTCCTGCAACTGGATCCTATGAAGGGGTTGCCCCTATCTGCTCAGCTCAGTGTCCTCCTCTTCCTCCTCCTCCAGGAAGCCTCCCCTGACCACTGCAGACCACCAACCCTCCTTTCTCTCACCTCCATTTGCCAATCCTACAGACAGGGAAACCCAGCACCAGGCCTCCAGGGATTCTGTAGGAAATGAAAAGGGAGAGGGATGGGCAGACTCTTTTTTTTTTTTCTGTAAAAACAAAGGAACTGGGCTGGCAGATTTCCCATGTTCCAAGAAGCTGGAGATCTCTGCTTTTCTTTGAAATATCCTGAGGGTTAAAATTATTTCTTTTTGAATTCAAAATGAGACCAACAATGCCATCCATCCATGCCTGCAAGTCTACAGGTACCATGCAGACACTGGGATTAGCTCAGGAGTGGTCCCAGCCCCTCTCTGTTGAATCCAGGCACAGAGAGAACCTCTGAAAAGCTTAGACTGGCTTCTCCATCCCCGTGGGTTGTCTTCCTGTCCCCTCCCCAGCTGTGTCTATTCAGAGCAAAGCACAGGAGGGCCACCGGTGCCAATCACATGGCTATTGACTCATGCAATGGGGTTGGTGGGGCCCTTGAGATGCCCTCACCCACCTGCAGGCTTCATCTGCCCGCTCACGGCGGGTGCACCTGTAAGAAGAGGTGCATTTGTGCAGGGCTCTGTGTTCCTCTATAAATCCATGTATTATCCCACTGCCAAGTGCCCACACTGGGAACTGAGATGATTTTAATGTAAACAACATGATGACAATAATGGCAGCAGACAGGAAGCCCTCATGGAGCTTACATTTTTAAGGGGAAGTGAAAGCCAATTAATGACTAAATACACCCTATGCCAGCCACAAGGGCTAAGAATAAAACCAGAGAGCAGGAAGAGGAGCAGGGTTGAAGGAAGGGATAGAGTTTTATACAGGAGAGCCAGGGGAAATCTCACTGGGACGCTGACACTGCAGTTGGGATCTGAAGGAGGTGAGGGCTTCAGCTTATGGGTCTCTGGGGGGAGCAGCACAAAGGATACAGCATGTTCAAAGGTCCTGAGGTTGGAACATGCCTGGTATCTACCAAGCAGAGTCCAAAGGACAGCCTCGCTAGAGCACAGGAACTGGAGCAGGAATAGAGAGGGACAAAGGGCCTGAGCATTGAGGGTGAGAGAGGTCATGGGCTCTTGTAGGAACTTCCACCTTTATCCCAAGAAAGATGTGCAGCCACTGGACAGGACTGGGCTGAGGAACCCAGGACTGGTTTACACTGCAACCGAGCTGCTCCCTTTCCTGGTTCTGATGCACCCCATCGCTCTCTTGGCTGCCTGCCTGGTCCCTGCAGGTCTTTGCTTGTGCAACCCCCGGATTGCCAGAGGTGGATGTGTAGGAGGCAGAGGGAACCAGGGCGGAGAACCATGCATTTCTTCTAGGGCTGTTCCAAAGAGGCCTCTGCATCTGTGGAATTTTCCAAATGGGAGTAAGTAGCTCTCTGCCAGAATCTCACTGTTGTGGCTTTAGCAGAGGAAAATCTTGGCCTTGAACTCTGGTCATTTTAACCCCAGGACAGGAAACAAGTGAGCAACAGCCCCACCACTTTTTAGGAATGCCCTGTCCCCATGGGTGATTAAAAATTGGAGACACACCAGGATGCTCTACGGGTCAGAAGAGGCTAAATGGAGCCCGTCCCCCTCTTCCTCCAGCATGGGACGGCCACCCTCTCTGCAATTACCTTTATCATGTTTAAGAGGGCTGCGGCCAGTGCAGAGCATAACTGCCCATCCAGGCTCCCCCAAGTGCCCAGCCTGTGCTCAGGGTCTGCTTCTCCTAAGTGGACTCACTGTGAGCCTGGTTCCTGTGCTTTCTATGGGCTGCCCAACAGTAATGTTCCTGGTCTCCTTCTCAACCCCGCTGATGGTGCAGGTTATGTGACAGGACAGAGTCCCTGTCACGATATCGCTTTCTGGCTTTTGTTACCATTCTTACCCCTGAGATTGACAAAGTGGCCTCTGGTTTTACATAGTCAGTCATTACATAGTCAGGGACATTCCTCTGATCTTCAAAAGTGCCCGCTGCTCCTGCCCTGAAGATTCATCAGGTGTTTAAAGTTTAAAGATTCATGAGGGTGTTTAAAGTCACATGGGAGTGTGTGAAACAGGAGCAGAGCCCCTGCCACTCCTTCCCCCTCCACCAAGGCAGAAGAAGTGCACACTGACCCTAAGGTGTCAGCTCATTCGGGGAAGGCGACCCCTGATCGCAGTTGTCTCCAACTCTCCAGGCTTAAACACTGAGAGTCCCACATCCCAGGAACCCACTCCATCTAAGTAAACTGTGACATATGGTCACCCTATATTTAATGCTTCTAACAATGACTTTATCATGTCAGGGCTGGCCTGCTCATATTCCACAGATGAGCACTGCCAAGGCCTGGCCATGGCCAACATCACTGTCCCCACTCCCATCCCAGGGCTGGAGAAATGCAGCCTCATCTCACAGTCTTTACTCTGCACTCAGTGCCTAGACAGAGCTGTCAGCCAGTTGTGCTGCAACCTGCCTAGACTTGGGTGTTTTTATTTATTTATTTATTTATTTATTTTTTATTGGTTGTTCAAAACATTACACAGCTCATGACATATCATCTTCCATACATTTGATTCAAGTGGGTTATGAACTCCCATTTTTTACCCCAAATACAAGTTGCAGAATCACATCAGTTACACATCCACATTTTTACATAATACCATATTAGTGACTGTTGTATTCTGCTACCTTTCCTATCCCCTACTATCCCCGCTCCCCTTCCCTCTCATCTTCCCTCTCTACCCCATCTGCTGTTGTTAAATTCTCTCCCTTGTTTTTTTTTTCCCCTTTCCCCTCACAAACTCTTATATGTAATTTTGTGTAACAATGAGGGTCTCCTTCCATTTCCATAGTTTCCCTTCTCTCTCCCTTTCTCTCCCCCCACTCGTCTCTGTTTAATGTTAATCTTTTCCTCATGCTCTTCTTCCCTGTTCTGATCTTAGTTGCCCTCTTTATATCAAAGAAGACATTTGGCATTTGTTTTTTAAGGATTGGCTAGCTTCACTTAGCATAATCTGCTCTAATGCCATCCATTTCCCTGCAAAATCCATGATTTTGTCATTTTTTAGT